>NW_026716072.1:0-18532 GCF_029784015.1 Lycium ferocissimum
CGGTGTGCGGGCGCACGGCCTTGGGTCTCCTCGGTTCGCGTAATCGTGCTCTCTTTGATTCATTTGACCCCCAATCTTTATGAAACCTTTTTGGCACTTATATAACACTTAATTAACCATCCAAGGGGCTCTATATCTCTCCCTTAAAGTGATTCTAAGAAATTCTTAATTCAAATGATGTGAAATTCTCCTAAACAAGACTCTACCTTAACCTTCTCCGACGAGTTTTCTTCTTTTGCCTCAAATGTCTTTGGAATCCTAATTAGAATTATTAAGTATTCTTTCTAGCATATATGGGTCTTCATGTACACCCTAGTCTCGCGTTAGTCCACTCATCATGCGGATAACATGAATCTCCCCCAGGGTGAAACATTCTTCCCCCCTTAAGAACATTCGTCCCTGAATGTTAAATTCTTAAGAGTTCTGCAGAAATTTCGCCAGAGTTTCCCCTGTAACTGTACCACTACCATCCTGTCACAACAATCTAAAATATACAATGCCTCACAGAGCTTCAACACAATAATAATATTGTTCACACACTATCAAGAAATCATCAAAGGAAGCATTACATACCCGGGGACAATGATGCTCCTGCCTGAACCTTTCTCTGGGGTGGAAATAAATGCGAATACCTGAACTTCATATTTCCTTCTGCTTCCCATGTTATTTTCTCTCTGTTATTATTCCTCCACAAAAACTTTACCAAAGCTACATCTTTGGTTCTGAGTCTCCGAACTTGCCTGTCTAGAATGGCAATGGGTACTTCTTCATAAGACAATTTCTCAGTAACTTGGACATCATCTATAGGCACAGTTCTGGAAGGGTCTCCAACGCGCTTACTAAGCATTGACATATGAAAAACTGGGTGAACTGCCTCTAAGTCCGAAGGCAATTCTAGTTTATAAGCTACTTGACCCACCTTGCGCACAATGTTGTAAGGCCCAATATACCGAGGACTAAGCTTTCCTTTTTTGCCGAATCTCATCGCACCTTTCATCCACAACGCTTTCAAGAATACCCAATCATTAACTTGGAATTCCATGTCTCGTCGACAATTATCCGCATATGATTTCCGACGACTCTGAGTTGTCAACAACCGATCTCGAGTAAGCTTGATCTTTTCTATCGCTTGTTGAATCAAATCTGGACCCACTAGCTTTGTCTCCCCTACTTCAAACCATTCGATTGGTGACCTACACTTTCTTTCATATAGAGCTTCATATGGAGCCATCTAAATGCTAGAGTGATAACTATTGGTTTACGCAAATTCAATAAGTGGAAAATGATCATCCAGTTACCTCCGAAGTCCAAAACACATGCCCACAACATATCTTCGAGGGTTTGGATGGTGAGCTCAGCTTGCCTATCAGTCTATGGATGGAATGCCGTGTTGAGTTTCACTTGCGTTCCTAACCCTTCTTGGAAGGATCTCAAAAATTTAGCTGTAAATTGTGCTCCCCTGTCAGTGATACCCATATGGGAACTCTATGAAGCCTTACTATCTCTCTGAGATACAACTTTGCATAATCATCTGCTGCGCATGTAGTTTTGACTGGTAGGAAATGAGCTGACTTCGTGAGTCTGTCAACAATCATCCATATTGAATCATATTTATGTTGGGAACGAGGCAAGCCTGTAATAAAGAGCCCATTTGGATTGGCTTATACGTTGCTAAAAACTACTTATAAGCTGTTTTCAGCTTTTTTGAGTGTTTGGCTGGCCAGCTTATAAGCCATTTTATGCTAAAATAAGCCCAAAAAAATAATTGGGCCCGTTTGGATTAGCTTATCTAAAGCAGCTAATAAGCTGAAAATAGCTTATAGGCCAAAAAAAAAAAATTGGACTACCCCAACTTTTTTTTTTGGCTTATAAGCTCTTTTCAGCTTATAAGTCGCTTTTTTTAAGCTCATCAAAACATTCTCAAAATCCATGTTAATTACTTTCCATTTCTAAGCTGGAATATCTATGTCTTGCAACAACCCACCGGGCTTTTGATGCTCACCTTTCACCTGTTGACAATTAGGACATTGAGCTACAAAGCCTGCTATATCTTTCTTCAGTCCGCCCCCAATACATAGACTTGAGATCATGGTACATCTTTGTGGCTCCTGGATGAACAGAAAAACGGGAATAATGGGCTTCTTCCAAAATCTCTTGACGTAGCCCTGCAACATCAGGAACACATAGTCTGCCTCGATATTTAAGAACTCCATCTGTAGAAATCCCAAATGGTGATTTTTCTTTCTGAGGAAATGTATCTTTATAATAATTCAACTTGGGGTCTTCATATTGGCGCTTTTTCACCTCTACTACCAAGGACGAAATAGCTGGGTTATGAACAGCAACTCCTGCACCGCCCGAGTCCATTAAGAGGATTCCTAGGCTAGCTAACTGTTGGAGATCACGAGCTAACTCCCTCTTCTCGGGCTGAACATCACGTAGGCTGCCCATTAATTTGTGACTAAGAGCATCCGCTACCACATTCGCTTTTCCAAGATGATATAGAATGCTCACATCATAGTCTTTCAACCGCTCTAAGTATCGCCTCTGCCGTAGATTCAACTCCTTCTGCGTGAAGATATACTGGAGACTCTTTTGGTGTGTATAAATATCGATATGAACACCATATAAATAATGTCTCCACATCTTCAGCGCATGAATAACTGCAGCTAATTCGAGATCATGGGTCGGGTAGTTTTTCTTGAGTTTCCATAATTGCCGTGAGGCATAGGCAATGACCTTACCGTCTTTGCATTAACACACAGCCCAACCCTACACCGGAGAGCATCACAATAAACAACATGACCTTCTGATGCTTACCGGAAGTGTCGGACCGAGGCCGAAGTTGTAAATGTTCTTCGGCTTTTGAAAACTTCGCTCCTGACGTCGAGTCATCGAAATTTTATTGATTTCTAAGTTATCTTCGTCAATGGTGCAGAAATGGAAGAAAATCCCTCTAAAAATATTTTGTAATATCTTACCAAGCCTAGAAAGCTACGGACTTCCGTAGGTGTTGTAGGCCTTGGCCAAGTCTTCACAGTTTCTATCTTCTGAGTATCTACTCGAATACCCTCGGCTGATATAATGTGGCCCCAAGCCACTAACAAATTGATGGACACAGTCCGCCATGTTAGCTACCATAGCTGGAGCATATCTAGCCAAGGAATCAAACGGAGACTATACTCTCGAGCGTTCATACTCCCCTGTCTGAGATTTAAAAATCTATCGGATCGGGCCCGTCGAACCTCGAGTGGCAAATAATGGCGAAGGAAGGCGTCTACGAAATCTTGCCATACCGGGGGAGGCACATTTTCCCCTCTCGAAGATATCCAGTTATTGTACCAAAGAACGGCTACATCCCGCAATCTATAGGAAGCCAATTCCACTGACTCTGTATCGGAAGTATGTATTATCCTCAACGTCCTTAACATCTCATCTACAAAACCTTGCGTGTCCTCATCCGGCTTTGACCCATAAAATTCTAGAGTATTCAGGCTGATAAAATCATGGGCTTTTGCTTGGCTCGATCACTTCGACTCGCGCCTATCGGCGATCCGGACGGCAACTAGCGGGTTAGTAATTGAATAGCCTCGATCATCGTTGGCACGAAGACTTTGGTGGAGGAACTGGAGGTATTGGAGCTAGGGTTGAAACCCCTTCATGCTCCTCTGAGATAGGTGGAGTGTGAGAGGTCCGAGATGGGACCTCATTATGGGAATCACCCTTCTCTATATTTCCCGATGACTCCCGTTTAGTTCACCTCCCTGTAGCTGGTTTGCCCTTCTGGGCAGCTATCGCTTTCCTCTTCATAGGCATTACTGAAATTAGAACACATGATTAGGAAGAAAGGGATTCTCATACCATGGCTCTATCGCACGATCTATGAAGAAGAAAGAAGGTCAATTATTCCTAGATGCCCCCCAGCCTTTTGTTATAAGTGTGGGCGCTTCATACTCATAAACAAGAATCTACTGGACACGTCTCATAGACACACCCTAGGACAAACTGCTCTGATACCACTTCTGTCACGACCCAACTTGAGGGCCATGACGGGTACCCAGAGCTAGCCTACCGAGCACCGTCTAGCATACTCCTTCTCCTTTAACTCGGTGGACTATACATCTAACACTACATGCATGAAGGTAAATCTTCATGTGAACCTCATTATACGATAACCATTTAACTTCATCTCATTTACTTGTTTACGTACAAGCCCTCAAGGCTACAAAAATGCTGTACAAAAGGTGCATCAGTGAGATCATGATTACTAGCTTACCACATATGTCTACGAGCCTGTCACGGTCTTTGGAAAGCATAAGGACGGGACGGGACAGACCCCGTCATGCCCAAATATATGCACAAAAG
Organism: Lycium ferocissimum; assembly: GCF_029784015.1. Lineage (NCBI taxonomy): Eukaryota > Viridiplantae > Streptophyta > Magnoliopsida > Solanales > Solanaceae > Lycium > Lycium ferocissimum. Next base: position 4,366 of record NW_026716072.1, read on the forward strand.
AAATATACTAATAGACTGCAACTTCGAAGTCTTAGAGTGCTCCTGAGTCTCTATTGATAAGGCTCCTAGGGATCAGATCCATCTCCCTGTCTATCTACGGGCATGAACGCAGCGTCCATCAAAGAAAGGACGTTAGTACGAACAATGTAATGAGTATGTAAAGCATGAATATTAACATAATAAAGAACAAGGGAATATGAGATAAAGAGATAGCCTGTATATCAAACTGCCTCTTAAGGCGAGAACCATGCATGCTAGCATTTACTTACACAACATCATAAACATATAAACATAATCATCATTAGCCCGCGTCTGGGCCTCCCGCGTCCGGGGTGACCATCACACGCCGCCCACTAGTGGTGTCATGCCCGGCCAACTATGCGCGGTGTAATCATACATATACATATAGCATGCATGAGAGCCCAATCAAAGCTACAACTCTATCGGAGTGACATAAGGTCCGTGACCTCCGATTATGTTATGGAATAATTTTTGTAGTTGTATCTTACCTTGAAGGAACAATAATCATAAGGTGAGATCATAAATAATGAATAAGGTTAATAAACATGTGACAACCCAATGATATCATGAAAACAATGAGAACTTTAAGCTTTAGCCTTCCTAGAATGGAAATCATCATCATAAGCATCATCACTATCTAGTCATGCTTGAGGAAATAACAATATAAGCTGAGACCAACTATCATGAATGCCGTAAGAAATTTCATGGCAAGCTCAATTATATAGTAAGAGGTTCGAGAGTTAAGGTTCTCTAAAACTTCTAGGAACAAGAATAATATGGATAGTATATATGGGATTATAACATAGGATTCATGCCTTTGAAAGAAAGGGGCTAGCCTTACATACCTTTATGTCTTCTTAACGACTAAACGTTTTCCTCCAAAGCTCGCAACTCCACATTCAAGAGAATTCGTACTAAGGTTAGGTCATTGAAAACATGCTTAAGTTCAATTTAGAGCAACTAAAGGGCTAACGGAATTTGGGCAGCATTTCCCCTATTTCTCTAACTTTCACCATATCATAAAACAACTCCCAAATCACACTATCAACATCTATAATATCATATTCAAGTAAATATATTCAATTTAACATCAATTCCAACCAAAACCCCCCTTTCAAGTTTGCACCATAGTCATCTTCCTCACTACAACCTCCATGGCTTCTCCACTTTAATTCTTTTCCTTTCTAAGGGGTCACTAAAACTTTACATCCATCCAATCATATAAATAAGATGAAAAACATACCTTATATTCAAGGAACCTCACCTAGCTCAACTCCCTTCGAGATCAAGTTCATTCAAACTTTGAAAGGAATCAAGAACAATCACTTTTCTTGGATTACCTTGGGGTGTTAATGATGATTCTCTCTTTAGATAGTTATGGAAGGGTATGGAGTGGTATGGAGCCTTCAAGAACTCATTAGAAATGTCTATAGAGGTGGAGAAATTAGTGGGAGAAGTTAGAAATGAACTTAGGGTTAGAAATGAACTTAGGGTCGTTTGGGATTTAAAAAGGTGGCATTTTCGCTCCCCGACCAAGTTGGCGGAGAGTATGCAACCATGCACACTGAGTGTACGGTCACACACTCTCCCCACCACTTAGGAGAGGTGTTGGGTAGTGATCTCTCCCAATTTGGGGAGTTGGCGCACAGTGTGCGGGCGCGCACTGCCCCATTTTTCCTGATTTCGCGTAATCGTGCTCTCTTTGATTCGTTTGACCCCCAATCCTTGTGAAACCTTTTTGGCGCTTATATAACACTTTATTAATCATCAAATAGGCTCTATATCTCTCCCTAAAATTGATGCTAAGCAAGGCTTAACTCAAATTATGTGAAATTCTCCCAAACAAGACTCTACCTTAACCTTCTCCGACGAGTTTTCTTCTTTTGCCTCAAATGTCTTTGGAATCTTAATTAGAATTATTAATTATCCTTTCTTACTTGTAGGTTCTTCATGTACACCCTATACTCACGTTAGTCCACTCATCATGCGGATAACATGAATTTCCCCCAAGGTGTAACAGTTGGCCACTAGCAGTCCGTTTTAAAATGCTCATAACTCCTTACTCTGATGTCGTATTGATGAACACTTTGTTGCGTTGGATTCTAGACTCGAAGAACTTCATTTTAGGCTCTTGAAACACCTCAAAAATTTTTGTATGCTAAAAGTTACACTCCCATTTGGTTGGACCAAACTTAGCTTCTGAAATTCCATCAACTTGTTCCAAAGTCTTACTAACTTTCTTTTCTTCAATCCGCTTGCTCCCGGAACCTTCCAAAATTTTCCATACATGATGTTTATCATTATTATTAATAAGGGTCATGTTCCTTGGTTATAAGGTTGTCTTTCCCGGAACTTAACCAACTCTTTTCAAAGCCTTGCTACTTCACTTCACTTCGCTTGGCCTCCAACCCTTCCAAGACGCTCCATACATAACATTATCTATTAAATGTACTTAAAACAAATCTTACCCTTTGCCAAGCACTGACTTAATTCTCCCGCGATCCAAGAGTACTCCCATTTCCCAGCTTATGCTACGATACAATGCTAGTCCCGAGGGGTGAGGTGTAACATTCTCGATCCTTATTTTGTTGTATCATTATATTTTGATAGCCTTGTCGGCTTGTATACTTGGGTTACGCTGGATGACAAATGTATATTATCTTTTGGTGTTGTGTCCCATACAGTTTATGGTATCTATGAATTAGCATTATGGCCCACTTAGGTATGGGTATGAGATGTATATAGGTTTTGTGGTGCTCAGTTGGTTAGCTCTAGGTGTCTGTCATGGCCCTCTGGTTGGGTAGTGACAGTGTTGAATATGGAGAATGTGAGATAAATAGGGAAAACACTGTCCGAGTCATTGTAAGACAAGTTTACCACCCTGATATACATGATATACCAAGTACTTCCTTGACCTAACGAGAACCATTATCGTTATTATAGGGTAAGGCGCGAGATGAGCTACGGTTGATGGGATTGACTCGAAGGCAAACAAGGTATGTTAGGTTTCTTCTTTCTTTTTCGTTTGAAGCGAATCCAACTAAAACTTGCTAACGGACGTTCCATATTGAATTCACTCCATTCTAACGATCCATACTTCATATATGATGCTCTTAGCCATATTGGTTGACTCTTATCCATGATAATTAGGTTCAATAAAAAATTTCGTGATGTTGGCATGAGTTCCATAACGATATTAGGAGGCTACCGACCTTATGTCACTCTGAAAGGCCCAGATGTTACTTCTATGAGTTCATCATGCATTATGTATATATGTACGCATTATTTTACTACACCGAGCCGCACTACAGTCGGCCAGGTATAACACCTATTGTGCAACCACTGATCAGTTGGGTAATCACATTGGGTTCTATTATGGCCGGGTACATTTCACATTGAGTTCTATTATGGCCGGGTACGTTTCACACCGAGTCCTATTATGGCTGGGTACGTTTCACACCGAGTTCTATTATGGCCGGTTACGTTTCACACCGAATCCTGTTAAGGCCGAGTATGTTATGATGATGATGCTACTTTTACTTATGTATATATAGTACATTCATGAGTTTAAACTACATCATGCATTGCATATGGTTCTTCTTCTACTATATTTCCTTGTTTAGTTGTTGTACTCCTGCCTTATATACTCAGTACTTTTATTCGTACTGACGTCCCATTCCTTGAATCTTGCGCATTTGGTGAATGTGAGTCTGACGGATTAGATAGAATGACCTCCCTAGTAGGATTCACCAAGCTCAGCGGCAGTGAGCAACTTCCACTTGATCCGGGCTTGCTTGTCTTTGGGTATATCACTATATACATGCATTATATATATGGATTTTTGAAATGGAGGGGCCCTATCCTGACCGATATGTTATGTATGCACTCTTAGAGGCTCATAGACATGTGTCATATGTATAGATGTTATGTGTGGCTTCGTCTGTTATATCCCGTATTTTTGTACATTGGGATATTTTAAGCTAATCGCGACAAGTCGAGGGCAAGGTTATTTTAGGATACGAGGTAGAGACTTTTAACTTCTGATTTTATTTCGATGCACGAGTTGCTTATAAATTTTACTTGGTATGAAAATATTTATGAAGATTAGGGATTAATTAACCATGATTAGATTATTAAGTGGGGATTAAAATCTAATTAGTCACTAATTAAGCCATAAGTGGGCATGTGGGCACGCCATGGCTTGGCCACATTTGATTGGCTCGAAGCCATGAGCGGGACATGTTTCCAACACCTAGGCACCATATAAATAATAAGTTGATGACAAAGCAAGCCATTTTCATCATCTTCGCAGAAACATAGAAAGTTAGAGAGGGAGAGAGAAGCTCTCGGCCATGGCTGGCCGAGATTGAACTTGTAATTAGTGATCAAAAATTTAATTTTCTCCAAGCAATTCAACTCCTTAGAAGGTGTATAATAACGTGGAATTGATCCTAGGGCAACAAGAACAAGTATAAATTCAAGGCACAAGTTGGAGCCAAGTTGAAAAGCCAAGTATTAAAGGTAAGGTTTAATCTTTGCATGTGTTGTGGATGGTTTGTACGTGTTGCGGTGTGTAGAAATGAATGAAATTCATGGAATCATGTGTGTTGGTGTTGAAGCCGTGTAGGAAATTTTGTTTGTATAGGAATGATGAACTAATTTTACTTGGTATTTTGGTTGTTGTTGTTATGGATTTTATGATGGGAATGAAGGTTTAATGGTTCAAGTTGGAGTTGTAATTGTTTGGGTCATTGGTAGAAGTTAATATGATGTTAATATAATTTCTTGCATTTATGTGAATGATGTTGTTAACGTGTGGTTATTGGTATAGTTCATGAAATTAGAAGAAAATAATGTGTTGTTGTTGTTCTTGTTGAGTTTGGAAGATTGCGGGTTGTATTGTATGTTGGTTGGGCTGTTTGGAATATTGTGCGGGTTGTCCGAAGTGTTCTCGAGTCTTGTTTGAATGGTCTCGGGTTAGCACTTGAACGTATGATCATTGATGTTGGCTTGATTGTATGTGGTTAGTTTGAATGTAAAGGAAATGTCGTCAAATTATTTAGAAAGGAGTTACTAACGTTAGAATACGTTTTGAATTCCCTTGTAGCCTAACCGTAGTTCTTGACATCGTAATAGAGGTTAAAGTACTATTGGGCAGCATATACGTGTGTGTTGCGAGTAAACGCTAAAGGTATGTAAAGCCTATCCCTTCTTTCTTTTGGCATGTCCTAGATGTAAGTAAGATACGATATGAGCTTTGGGGTAATTCTATTCACAAGTTCCGAGCATGATTTATGATTCTTATTCACTTCTTGATGTTAGAACTCTCAGGATAGTCGAGCTATAGCCCTCGAGTCTTTTATATGATTGAATAGTAAATGATGCATAAAAGTTCCTATTCCTAAAGGATTCTATAATCAATAATGTCCTTAACTTTCATAAGCTGTCTCGTATTGATTTGATACATGTCTATGATCCCTGAGACGTTCCTTTATATAGTTCGTAATGATATTTAGAGAGAACTTAATATGGTTATTATCCTGACACTCGAGAATTAATTAGTCTACTTATCTATTGAGTCTCAAAAGATGATTTGGGTGCATATGGTTACTTACTACTCTGCTCGTGCATACTATTACATCTTTCACTGAGTCCCGGGCCAGGACATGTTTTCGTGCACAGCTCCACTGCATTATTCACCGAGTCCCTCACTAGAGGGCCGTGACACGTTATATGTATATGTATATGATGATATGATGACATGATAATATGATGATATGGGGATGGCGGCCAGGATGGCATATGATGACTTTATTCACGAGTCCCTCGCTGTAGGTCGGGACACGTTATATGTACATATATATGATGATTTTATTTAACGAGTCCCTCACTAGAGGGCTGGGACACGTTATATATGCATATGTACCGGATGATTATCTAATTATGCCACTAAGTCCCATAACGGGTTGGGTATGATATTGACACGTATGATTTATGTTCAAAGGTAAGCCTTGTGGTTTTCTGGTTATTGTACTAGTTTTCTACACTCCTTATTTCAGTATGATCCTGTTCACTATATTTCATGCTTTACATGCTCAGTACATATTCGGTACCGAACCCCTTTCTTCGAGGGCTGCGTTTCATGCCCGCAGGTACAGACGCTCGTTTTGGTGATCCGCCAACTTAGGATATCTATTTAGTTATCTTGGAGTGATCCCTTGTTCTGGAGCCTAGATTTTTGGTACAGATCCTTTTGTTGTATATATATGCTTATCCAGGGGTACGGCGGGCCCCTGTCCCGTCATATGTTACTGTTGTCACTCTTAGAGGCCTATAGACATATGTGTGGGTTGTATATAGTTACCGTTCGCTTTGTCGTATGACTTATGTTTTGGACGTTCCCATTCGTAGTGGCGGCCTTGTCGCTTGCGTATGTATATATGTTTTGGGATGCGTATGTAGTGGCGGCCTTGTCGGCTTGCGTATATATAGTTGGGGTGTTCCCACATGTTATGATAGCCTTGCCGCTTATGTACGATGTTATCCGTTGGAAGTTGTAACTCCTCGTAGCGGAGTTGTCCGTGTATATATATATATATATATATATATATATATATATATATATATATATATATATATATATGCGCGATGCTTTTGAGACGACGTCTTGCCTTTTTATATATAAGTTCTTTATTATGCTGGTTGTGGATGATTATAGTTATCAGGTGTATACGAGTGTCCAGCTCGGGCACTAGTCACGGCCTACGGGGTTGGGTCGTGACAAAAGTGGTATCAGAGAAGTCCATCCTCGGAGTGTCTACGGCACCGTGTCTAGTAGAGTCTTGTTTATTGGTGTGTTGTGCACCATATCTATAAACAGAAAGCTACAGGACATTTAGGATGTTATCTTTCCTTCTTATTCTAGATCGTGCGATAGAGCCGTATTATCAGGATAATTCCTCCCTAACGGATTATTATGTTTACAGCGATGCCTCCAAAGAAAGCGACAGCTGCCCAGAAGGGCAAGGCAGTGGCTGGAGAGACCAGCCAGATTCGGAGAGTTACTAGGGCCCATGCCCAGCTTATGCCTGAGGTTGTGCTCCAGTCAGCGAGCTCTGCTACACCGCCGCTACCAGAGGAGCATAGGGCAGCAGCAGCTGCAGATCAGGGGGCGGCTCCACCGCCAGCTCCCGAGGTTCCAGTACCCGAGCCTCCAGCTCCTCAGCCAGGGGCGGAGGATAGGGCCATGAGAGATGCAGTTCAGTTGCTGACCAGATTAGTGTCAGGGCAGGCTCGCAGGCACGGATTAGGAGGTGACTATGCGGACAGACATGATAGTTTGAGGGCCCGTGATTTCTTGACTTGTAATCCCCCAGAGTTCTATGGGTCAAAGCCCGCGGAGGATCCGCAGGAGTTTATTCGGCAGATGCAGCGTACATTGAGGATAATTAGAGCTTCCGAGGACCGAGTACGGTGAGTTGGCTTCGTATCGGTTGCGTGATGTGGCCGTTAATTGGTATGAGTCCCGGAGTTGTTTAGGGGCGAGGATGCTCCTCCGAAGTATGGGATGAGTTCGTGGAGGCCTTTTCTGGGCCATTTTCTGCCTCCGGAGATGAGGCAAGCCAGAGTTGATAGATTCCTACATCTGAGGCAGAATGGCAGGAGTGTTCGGGATTATAGTTGTCACACCCTAATTTTCGACAGGGTGTGATGGGCACCCGACCCTTACTTAAGGCCGAGCGAACCCCCCGACACTCGTAATACTCATAACCCATGCGGGCCCCGCAAAACATGACACAAGTACATAATGAAAACTTTTTTTTTTTTTTTCCGAAAACAAACATGCCTTTCATCTTATCAAATCAAATAAAACTAGAATCGTATGAAATCACGTAAACATACGAAGTTCGTAACATATTGCATAATACATCGGCTTACATAGCCGCGTACAAAGCGACATATCATACACACGACAACGTACGCAAAGTCTCTACCATAACCCCGGATACCATACAAAAGCACTCGGACTCGGCAGACTCCGGGAGGAAACGGAGCTCGCCAATCCGGAACATCTTCGCTAACATCACCTACTCATCCGTATATACCGCGCGGCATGAAACGCGCCCCCGAAGAAAGCGGGGTCGCACGGAATATACCGAGCATGTAAAGCATGGCATACAGAAACGAAGTCATAACCGAATAAGGAGTACAGTAACGTGAGCACAATAGCAGGATTACCAAAGTGCTTGTATCGACATACAAATCATACATAAGAGATATAAAAGATAGATATGATAATCGGAATGCCAAATGCTTCGCTTTCTTGTGAAAAATATTTACGCCTCATACATACGGAAAATCAAACACATCATATGAGCTGACATTAACCGAATGCCGAGAAACGTACGGCCCGATCCATAAATAATACGATAATGCCGAGGAACGTACGGCCCGATCCATATATAATATAATAATGCCGAAGAACGTACGGCCCGATCCATATATAATATAATAGTCATAAACATACCGTACCCAACCCTCTAGTGAGGGACTCGGTAAATCAAATCATATCGTCATATTATCACATATCATATCACATATCATATCGTATCATCAGATCATCACATATCATATCATATCACATACGGTCCGTAATGGGACCGGCGGATTTAACGCGATCGCCACTCCATCCGGGCGCCACAACACATCATACTTCGGAATATTATATACCTCCGAACACATCATACTCCGTATCACATCATATATCATATCACATCATACTTCGGAAAACACATCATACTTCGGAATCACATCATACTTCGAATCACATCATACTTCATAATATAGCATAGTGCGCACGATAACATGTAGCCCGGGACTCGGCGAAAGAGGTAATAACGAGAATACACGAGCGTAATCGTGGGGAAATCACATGCAATACAAAACACTTACAAAGACCCAACAAAGATAATCAAAGCGAACTATTATTTACAAACCAAGATAATAGCCAAATCGATTTTCTTCGAATATTACTCGGGAACATATCAAATCGAACTTCAGAAACCATAGTCACGTATCAAAATCACATACATAAAAATCCTTATTTCAGACTCAACAGATAAATAAGTAATCATATTCGGGGGTCGGAAAGATAGTCATATTAAGTTCTTTCAAAAAGTCGTAAGCACTATACAAAGGAAAGTCGCGGGACCCACGGACGAGCGTCAACCCAATCCGAGCCCGCCTATGAAAATTAAACTCATTATACGTTATAGAATCATTTACGAGCATATCAAAGCCATGGGTTACGTCTCCGTGAAAGTTACGGACGTTCGTAGTTACAAAACTCTTTTGAAAACAAAACTTTTTATGCGACATTTGAAAACCAATCATACAAAGACATACAAACCATAGCTTGATCATATAAGGATGCCAACATCAAAAAGAAAATAAGCATCGTAAACATGCTCGGACTTTAAGAATAGAATTACCCCCAAGGCTCGTAACATATCATAGCTTAACCACATCTAAGACATGCCAAAAGAAGGAAAGGTAAGCTTTACATACCTCGATCGCTTCCTACGCTAATCCAAATTTAAGTCTCAAACCTTCCAAGATCTGCAATAAGGTCATTAAGTACCAAACATTAGCCATAAGCACTTAAGAATCCAATCCTAAGCCATCACTTTATTTACAGAAATTTGGGCAGCATTTCCCCTATAAGTTCAATAACCCCGAGAATTCAACTCGGCCAATATTTTCAACAACAATACCAACAACCATATAAGTAACATCAATAATCGATTCAAAACGCATTCTAACATTAATATCCCTTTCGACACAATTCAACAACATTCCATCCACTACATAATGAAACCCGAAACCTCCAAGTTCAAGGAAACAACACAACACATTTTCTTCCTTCCGAATTCATGAACTACATTAATAATCCATTACTTCCATAAATTCAATAAACTATATAAAATTCCATAACAAACGCAAACAACTATAACTTCACTTTGAACCATTAAACTTTCATTAGCACCATAGAATCCACAACACAACAATCCAAACATACTAAATAAATTTAGTTCATTCCTTGTCACAAAACAGCCCATACTCACGGCTCAACATCAACATACAAAATTTCATGAATTTCATCCATTTCTACACATTATCCCCTCCGTTTTAATCCTTTAAAATTCTAAATACACTCGTTAACAATGAAAAGGAACCGTATTCATACCTTAAGCATGCAGCCCCCACGTTATCACTCTTCTCCTTGGTTGATTTTTAGCTCAAATTGAAGACAACGCAAACGTACAACACTTTTTCTCTTCATGGGCTTCGGAATTGGGGCTCGGCTTTTGGTCAAAATTGGTTTTTCTTCTCTCAAGGTTCTTCTCTCTCTCTTTCCAGAATTTTCTGGGTATTCTTGGTCTGAAAAATGAGAGGAAAGGGCTGAAATTACACTTAAATAGGCATGGGTCATGGGCCTAACCCGATTGGGCCGGTTTGGGCCTAGCCCACCGACCTTTCTGCCTTAAAACGTCCATATCTCCTTATCCCGATGTCACCTGTGTGCCCACAACCTATGGTTGGAAAGATGATTCAATTATCTACAACTTCTATCTTTGGTATATTTCCAAATTCCAAACTTATAATACCGTTTCGCCCCTCAAGTCGAGATCACTGAAAAACATTACTTAAAAATATTTGTTTGGAGGACTTCCACTTTGATTTGGCTCAAGGGTCCTTCTTGAGTTATGTTTAACTTCACATATGTGATTCATATAAATTGTCGCATGTCCCAAAAAAAATCTCGGTGTGTGGACCCCACCTCGGCTCTTGCGAATAATCCGACGTACAAAAATACGAAATATAATGTCAATGTGAGTTTAAATTATGAAGCAACAACATGATTGTCAATTTTGGACTCCAATTTTTCTTGGTCATGGCCGAATGGCCTCTTGTTCTTTCTCCATGCTTCTTGAATTTTCTAGGGTGCTAAATGATGAAGATGACTTAATTAGTCATCTTTTGCCACTTATATAATTAACACATGTGGGCTATGGCCACACACACACACATGGCCACATATGGCCACTTTCATGAAAATATTTAGTTTCCAAAATTTCACTTCTAGCCCTTAATTTCCATGAAATGCTTAACTTTCCATAATTCACTTTTAACCCCAAATTTTTCTTATTCCCAATTTACCCTTAACACTCCATGCCAATGAAAAGATGAATATGCAACTTGTGCATTAACACAAAATCAACAAAATCGGAGATTAAAAGTCTTGCCCATAACCTTGTCGCAACCAACTTAAAATATTCCAACGCACAAAATACGGGATATAACAATAGTCTCGAGTTTGATTCGTTGGCTAGACATGCGCCCACTATTGTAGCTGATATGGCTGATAGGGTGCATCATTATGCGATGGGGCTAGATCGTTACTTGGTTGATAACTGTATGATAATAGCTTCTCAGCCCGATATGGATATTGCCCGGAGTGGGCTTGTGGCCGGGGGTAGAGGATCGACATGTGGGGCGTCCGTCGGACGGGAGATCATGACGGGGGCCGCCAAGAGGGCTAATCCCGGCTGGTTATTTTAGGGAGTTTCGAGGCAGGCGACCTCGACAAGATAGCGAGATATCCTCCCCGGCCCCAGCACGAGTGCACCCCCACAGTTTCTGGGTAGGAGGTTCGATAGCACAGGGTATTCAGGAGTCGGTCGAGCTCGAGGCTTCGAGTTCACGGATGCCCCCGAGTGCAGTCGACGAGGCCATCATGCCTCAGTGTTCTCGATGCGGCAGGCGCCATTCAGGGGAATGCCGTCTCGCTACTGGCACTTGTTTTTCTTGCGCCCGTCAAGGCCATATCATGAGGGAGTGTCCGTATGGGGGTAGTCCTGGTGGTGTAGCTCAGCCCTCTTTGGGGGTTGCCGGTTCATCTTCTCTCTGTAGCTATGCGCCCTATAGGCGGGGGTATCTGCCGATACCCGGCGGGTCGGCGGAGCTTCCGATTCTAGCGGTCCTTCGACCCGCGTATGCTTTGGCTAGTAGACGAGGATCGGAGGCGTCACCAAATGTGGTTACAGGTATATTATCGATTTTTTTCTCGGGAACGTATATGCATTGATAGATCCGGGCTCCACCTTATCGTATATATCTCCTTTGTTGCTAGTAGAATCGGGATAAAACCTGAATCATTGAATCGTTTGAGGTAGCTACACCGGTAGGAGATTCGTTATTAAACGAGGCATATAAAAGGTGTTCGGTGAATATATATATATAGTCGTCATACCTTAGCGGTTGATAGAGTTAGATATGGACCGAGTTTGATGTTATTATGGGTATGGATTGGTTAGCTTCTGTTATGCTAACGTTGATTGTAGAAACAAGATAGTTTAGTTTCAGTTCCCAGGGGAGCCAACTATTGAATGGTTAGGAAATACGGCATCGCCGAGGGGTAAGTTTATTTCATACCTCAAGGCAAGGAAGATGGTTAGAAAGGGTTATATTTATCATCTAGTTCGTGTGCATGACTTGAAAGCAGAGGCACCGACTCTTAAGTCAGTCCCGGTAGTCAATGAATTTTCAGATGTATTTTCAGATGAACTTCCAGGTTTTTCTCCTGAGCGGGAGATAGAGTTTACTATAAATGTGTTGCCAGATACTCAGCCCATATCTATTTCTCCTTACAGAATGGCACCCAGACCGAAAGAATTGAAGGAGCGGTGAGAGATTTGTTAGAAGAAGGGCTTCATTAGGACGATACATTACCTTGGGAGCCTTAGCATCGTTGTTCGTGAGAAAGAAAGATGGGTCGCTTGCGGATGTGTATTGATTATAGATAGGCTGAACAAGGTGACCATAAAGAATAGATATCCCACTCCCCCGGGATTGATGATTTATTTGACCGGTTGCGGGGTGCTAGGTGTTTCTCGAAGATAGACTGCGGTCGATTTATCACCAGGTTGCGGGTAAGAAGGCGAGATATTCCAAAGAGCGCCTTCGGGACCGTGCGGGCACTGAGTTTAGGGTGATGTCTTTTTGGGCTGACTAATGTTCCGGCGGTGTTTATGGACTTGATGAACCGAGTATTCAAGCCGTTCCTAGATATGTGTTCGTGATTGGATTTATTGATGATATTCTGGTCTATTCACGATGCGAAGAGCGACGTACGGATCATCGAGGACGGTACTTGGGGTGCTCCGGCACCGAATTGTATGCTAAGTTTTCTAAATATGAATTTTGGTTGACTTCGGTAGCATTCTTAGGGCATATTATTGAGTGATGGCCTTCGTGTAGATACACGAGAAGATTGAGGCCGTAAAGACTTGGCCTAGACCTACGACACCTACCGAGGTACGTAGTTTTCTGGGGCTAGCGTGATATTATAGAAGATTTGTGGAGAAGTTTGCTTCGATTTCGGCGTTTCTAACGAGGCTAACTCGAGAGCGACTAAGTACTAGTGGATGATGCTTGTGAACGAAGCTTCCGATTCTTTGAAAAGAGAAGTTGACTACAGCTCCAGTTCTAACCCTTCCTGAGGGGCCAGACGGTTATGTCATTTATTGTGATGCTTCCTGTTATATCCCGTATTTTTAAACATCGGGACATTCTAAAGCAAATTGCGACAAGTTAAGGACAAGACTATTTTGGGATACGGGGTAGAGATTTTTAATCTCCGATTTGGTTTTAATCACAAGTTGCTTATAAATTTTATTTGGTATAGATATATTAATGGATATTATGGATTAATTAACCAAGATTAGATTATTAAAGTGGGATTAAGACTTAATCACTTCATTAATTGGCCATAGTGGCCGTGTGGGCCCCACCCGTGACATGGCCAATTGTAATTGGCTCACACTTTGGGTGGGACACATGTCCAGCCCATGGACTTCCTATATATAGCATTTTATGACTCATCCTTCCAACTAGCTATTCATTATTCATCTTGCAAACTTAGAAAAATTAGAGAGGGAGAGAGAAAGCTCTCGGCCATGGCTGGCCGAGATTGAGCTTGAGTATTGTTGATCAAAAAATATTTTTTTCCAAGCAATTCAACTCATTAGAAAGTGTGTAATAATGTGGAGTTGAGTTTAGGGCAACAAGAACAAGTATAAATTCA
>NW_026716073.1:0-17768 GCF_029784015.1 Lycium ferocissimum
ACCCACAATTCTCTCTTATTGTTCGTTTGGTCTATTTTTACATTTATAATTAAAAAACTTACGGGTTATCATTTTGACTACTAAAAATAGTTGTTTTGACTAGTCCATTGATTCCACGAGGCTTGTTTTTCCTATCTAAAAGTTTATAAATGTTTTTCCAAAATATTTATTCTTCTCCAAATTAAAGTTTTACAATTTTTTGAAAGTCTTTATAACTAAAATGACGACTATGATTCTATAGTGGAAATAATGATGCTGAAGATGAGGAAATGTCTATGACACTACATAACATGACATGAAATAATCGATATGATATATGTATACGAAATATGTATATGTACATGGGGACGTGGGGGAAGGGACATGGGAGTGGAAAGGGAACATGCTTCATTGCCACCAGTCGGTGGCTTATCATCGGACGCGGGATGCCCGGACGCGGGATATATGGGCGAGCCGATGTATTTCGGTGCTATGTGGGCGAGCTGACATTGCTCGGTGCTATGCTATGACTTACCATGCTATGACCAGCCATGCTATGACTTACTATGCTATGACCAGCCATGCTATGACTTACTATGCTACGATCAGCTATGCTACGACTTACTATGCTATGATCAGCTATGCTATGACCTTCTATGCTATGGCCTGCTATGCTATGACCCGATATCTTTATGACTTGATATGATAGGACACGATACAACCCGAGGTTCTATTTTCTATGTCTATGAAAAAGAAATGTTTTCCAAGAACGGACAAGCGTGCATGTTATACGCACGAAAGGGCATTTCTCTGTACGGAGTTACTTTCTTATCTCGGCATATATCCATGACCAGGGATATTGTTATTATAACCTATGCTGCGCATGTTTATGTTATTTTTCATGTCTTACATACTCGGTACACTATTCGTCTTGACGTCCCTTCTTGTGGATGTTGCGTTTCATGCCGCGCGAGGTCGGCGGATAGGCGGACTTGATCCCTAGGGTTATTCGGCGGTATTGCCGTTGTTCGGGTCATCCAACAAGTCATTGTGTCAATCGCAAATCCTAGCCTATTTGGGGGGTTGAAGAAGAAAGGTAAGATTTCATTATGTTTTATGTGTTATGAAGGTTGTATGTATGTTGTAATATGTTAAAATGGAGGAAATTCATGAAATATGACATGTTGGAGTTGAGGTGGTGTGTGTGGTGTGTAGCCGTGTAGGTGTAGGTGTGTTGTGTTGTATGGAAGTAATGAATTGAAGTCTAGTTAGCATGTTGTGATCATTATAGAGTGAAGAAATGAATGAGAAACATCTATATGTGTATGTGGGTATATGGCCGAATATGGGTCATGTAGTATGGCAAAGAATGAATTAATATCGCTTCTTGTTTAGTTGTTGTCGTTATGAATTCTATGTCGACGATAATAGTTTAATGACTCAAATTGATATCGTTAGTGTTGTGGGCTGAATTGGAGGCTATTGTACATTTGATGTAATTTGTATTTTGATGAGAATGATATTGTTATAGTGTGGATTGTTGATGCAAATCATGATTTGGAAATGAGAAATGGGTTATAGATGTGTCTCGGGTTTGGGGACAGTTTTTGGGCAAATTGGAGCCTTGTTGGATTGTTGGAAATATTGTATAAATTGTTTGAAATGTTCTTGAATGATGTTAGTATGGATTTGGATTGTTAATTGAATGTATAAGCGTTGATGTTGGCTTGAATGTAAGCCGTTGAATCGAATATATGAAATGTTGTTGAATGATGTAAAAGAGAGTTATTAATGTTATATTGCCTTTCGGATTGGTTATTAATGTTGCTAGGTTGGTTGTTGTTGTTGTTGTTGATTTTTGGCCGAGTTAAATTCTCGGGGTGGCCTATTTACGGGGGAAATGCGCCCAAATTTCGTAGAATTAAGGGCTAAATTGGAATTAAATGCCCAAAATGTCTATAGCTAATGTTTGGCATATTATGAATTGTTTGTAGACCTTGGAGCCCGAGGCGTAGGTTGTTATTAGCTTGAGTTTGGAGTAGCTTTGGAAGCGTTTGAGGTATGTAAAGCGCAACCCTTCCTTCTTTTGGCATGCCTTAGTCGTAAATAGGCTATGATACGAGCCTCGAGGAAATTCTACTCTCGCGATCCGACCATATACGTGATTCTTATTTGTTTCTTGGTCTTCGTATGCATGATATGATGAAATATTGGCCTTTATGTCTTTTGTATGACTAAGTTTAAAAAGTTGCTTAAAAGGTTAGTTTTTAAAAGAGTTTTGTTCCTAAATGATTCCGAAAACTACGAAGGTCCGTAACTTTCACAGACAGAACCGGATCGCTTCGATATGCTCAAAAATTATTCCATGATGTATGATGGTTATGTTTTCCATAGGCGGGCCCGGCTCGGGTCGACACCCGTCCGTGGGTCCCGCGACTTTTTCTTATGCACTTCTGACGACTTTTGAAAGAATATGATACGACTATGATCCCGATTGCAAGTACGATCAGTTTACTTACCTTTTGAGATTATGATAATGATCTTATGTATATGATTTGATGAATAACTATGGTTTCGGAAGTTCGGATTAATATGTTCCGAGTAGTATTCTAAAGAAAATTCGATTTGACTATTGTCTTGGTTTTGAAATAATAGTTCGCTTAGACTATTTTATTAAGTTTGTAATGACGACTATGTTTTTGATTCCCACAAGTATGTCATATGATCTTGACACGTACCTACAATTTCTAAAGTATACTTGATATGTTCTCGAATGATTTTCGGAAGGAACTTGACTTGACTGTTATTTAGCTTTTAAATGAGATTTCGTTTGGTTATGTTGTTGAGTCTGTGATGACGATTTGTGTGTATGATTTCTCACTACTCTGCTCGTGCGAGCTATTATGATCTCTTTCACTGCGTCCCGGGCCAGGGCATGTATTCGTGCACGATTCTACAGTATGATTCACCGCTCCCCTCACTAGAGGGCGGGGCATGTTATATGATATGATTATGATATGATGATATGGGGAGGTGGCCGGGATGGCATATGATGACTTCATTCACCGCGTCCCTCACTAGAGGGGCGGGGCACGTTATATGTATATGATATGATTATTTTACTTACCGCGTCCCTCATTAAAGGGCGGGGCACGTTATATATATATATTTATTTATGGATGATTTTACTTACCGCGCCCTCTTAAAGGGCGGGGCACGTTATATCTATGCATGTGTACGAGATGATTTTCGACATTTGTTTCTCGGTCCCATGATTATATTTGTATATGAAATGGATACGTATGATTTATGTTTCAAAGGCAAGTGTTATGATTTTACGGTTATTATGCTACTTTTTTTGTCCTCCTCGTTTCGGTATGATTTGTTTATGGTATTCCATGCTTTACATGCTCGGTACATATTTCGTACCGACCCCCCTTTCTTCGGGGGGCTGCGTTTCATGCCGCAGTACGGATACTGATTTTGGTGATCCGCGGCTTAGGATTCCCATCGGCGGTCTTGGAGTGCTCTTTATTCCGGAGCCCACCTTTTGGTACATATTCATTCGTGGCACATGTATTTGTTTGTTCAGGGGTACGGCGGGGCCCTGTCCCGTCATATGATTCTGTTGGTCTGTTTAGAGGTATATACGTAGACATATATGTGGGTTAGGCCTATATGTACGGGTGTGTTTGTGTGTGTATGTTATATGTTATATATATATATATCGCGTATATATAGCGCCTTGTCGGCTTGCATTTGTATATGTTTTGGGCCGTGCGCCATTTGATAGCCTTAAGAAAAACTTCGATATATATATATGTGTTTGATATGCGTTTGAAACGACTTGATATAATTTGAGAAAGTGTTTGATATTTGTATGCGTGATAAGTTATTTGTGTATGATTGATGGATTAATGATTGTGTTTGGGTGCCCGGCTCGGGCACTAGTCGCGGCCTACGGGGTTGGGTCGTGACGAAGTGGTATCGGAAGCGGTTCGTCCTCGGAATGTCTACGGACCGTGTCTAGTAGAGTCTTGTTTATCGGTGTGTTGTGCACCACATCTATAAACGGGAGGCTACGGGACATTTAGGATGTTATCTTTCCTTCGATCTTAGATCGTGCGATAGGCCTTTGTGTTATCGGGATGACTCTCCCGATGACGAATTGTTATGATTTCGGCGATGCCTCCGAGGAAGGCCACGGTTGCCCGAAGGGCAAGTCTACGGCGGCGGTGAGACCGGCCGAGCCGGTGACTACGAGGGCTCGTGCCCGGATATTGTGCCTCCGACGGCTAGTGCCGCTGCCGCCGGTATCGGAGGGATTTGGAGCGACCACGAGTGCGGCACGGGGGCGGCTCCACCGCCGGCTCCCCGCGCGTTCGTACACTGCACCTCCGGCTCCCCGGCCCGGGGGCGGATGATGGGACCTGCGAGAGGCGGTTCGGTTGTTGACTCGGTTGGTAGCGGGGCGGGTCCCGAGAGGGGAGCGAGGGGATGATCGCGCGGACGGGCGCGATAGTCACGGGGCCGTGATTTTCTACTTTGTGGGCCACCGAGTTTTTCGGGTCAAAGCCCGCGAGAGGACCCTCATGAGTTCATCCGACGGATGCGGCGTACCCACTGCGATTGATTAGTGCTTCCGAGACGAGTCGGTTGAGATGGCGTCATACCGGTTGCACGATGTAGCGGCTAATTGGTATGAGTCGTGGATGCGTCCCGAGAGGCGAGGGTGCCCTCCGGCCGTATGGGGCGAGTTTACGAGGCCTTTCTGGCCCATTTTCGCCTCCGGAGGTGAGGGCGAGCCGGGGTAGACGATTCACGCTGTTGAAGAGGGCGGCGAGCCAGTTCGGGAGTACAGTTTAGAGTTCGATTCGCTGGCCAGATATGCGCCTACATATGTTGCTGACATGACTGACCGGATGCACCGATATATAGTGGGGCTGGACCAGTACTTTGTTGATAGCTGTTTGGTGTTGGCGGCCCAGACCGGTATGGATATTGCCCGTATACAGGCCCACGCCCAGGGCATGGAGGACAACACAAGGGGCGCCGGCTGATAGGGTTGATGACGGGGGCCGGCGAAGGGCTAGATCATTCAGGGATTTTCGGCGGGCGGCCTCGGCGGCGGCGGGCGGATATCCTCCCCGGCCCGGCACGGAGCACACCCCCACGGTTTGCGGTAGGAGATCGAGAGAGTGCGGGTTATTCGGGGGCGGTCGAGCTGCAGGGCTATGAGTTTGCGGTCGGATGGAGGCTCGAGCCAGACGAGGCCGTTTATGCCACAGTGTCCTCAGTGCGGCAGGCACCATCTAGGGGAATGCCGTCGCGTTACAGGCGCTTGTTTTACTTGCGGCCGTCAAGGCCATGTTATGAGGGAGTGCCCGTACAGAGGTGGTTCAGGTGGGCCAGCTCAGCCTACCGGGTCGGTTGCTGGTTCATCCTCTTCTGCAGTTATGCGCCCTACGGGGCAGGGTATGCCGGCACCAGCAGGCCGTGGTAGAGGCCGTGGTGGAGCGTCCAGTTTTAGCGGTCCTTCGAACCGCCTATATGCGTTGGCCAATAGACAGGAGCAAGGAGCGTCACCAGATGCGGCTACAGGTATATGAATCCTTACTGAGATGTATGTTGTTATGTATGTATATTGTTGTATGATTATATTTAATAGCCGTAGCGAGAAATTTAAGGACCGATAATCGAGTATTCATAAATTAAGGCGATTAAGGTATGTTTACCATTATAGTGAATCTGGAAGTCGAGGACGGAAGGTAATCGTATTCGTAAGTGGAAGGTGAACGCGGGGGATCGAGAAGGGTAAAACGGTAATTGTGTCGTGAGAACGTTTTGAAAAGCGTTAAGACTTCAATTTACTCCGGGTTGTGTGCTGAAGGTCATGCGGTGACGTGAACGCTATCAGACTAATATTAAAGCACCGTATTTCATCAGAATTCGAGGTTAAGCGTGCTGGAGTGAGAGAAATTTTGGGATGGGTGACCCCCCTGGGAAGTTTTCTGAAAATCTCACAAATTCAGACGAAAGAGGCAAATGAGAAGCTAGAATAATCCAAAGGAAGTTAGAGTGTGCGGAGTGGGTCGGAACCTTAAGTGGTCACGTAGAACGAGGCAGATTAGACCGGTAAAGAGGAAGAAGATGTATCACGATTTTGGAATTGGGGTGAGTTCGAACAGTGTTGGAAATATTTTGTAAGTGAGACGATAGCGACTATATGTCTGCGTATGTGTGTAATGTCTCATACCTGGTTTTATTAGTAGATATGTGTATTCCGGCAACCAACGTGGCGGTATAGGGAAGGCATTAATTGGACTGAGTAACGAAGCTCAAGTGAGCAACAGTGTATAGATGGCACAAATATTATAAGGCAAGCGATGTTGTGGTTATTACAAGTCAAGTTTGGGGTTCGAATGCAATGATATGTGGAAAAAAGGGAAGAAAGTGAGTAGATGGAAGATCGGGGAATCGAACGTCGGGATCAAAGTACCGTTTACTTGGAATGGGAAATGCGGATATAAGGCAAATAATCGGGTAATAATATAAGCACACCCTAAAGGGGGGAAGCGGATGCGAGAAATGCAAGTGTAAGATGTAAGGATTGCAACATAATGTGTGACCGGAAAGTTGAAAGGCGAGATCTAAGCAAAGGAACAATAAAAGAGTTCGAGTTAAAGATAAAGAGATGATTCGAAAATGACAACGAGATAAAGAAGGAAAGAATGAATATGATTGGTAGTGATATGCTATGGTAATAAAAGGAACTTCCCCCGAGATCCTTATACGGCTTTATAAAACTAGTTGAACATTCGAGGACGAATGTTCTAAAGGGGGGAAGGATGTTATATCCCGCATTTTTGTACGTTGAGACAATCCGGTTTAATTATGATAAGTTAAGGACAAAACTATTCCGGGATACAAAGTCGGGACTTTTGACCTTTGATTTTATTTTGAGACATAAGTTGTTCATGAATTTGTTGGTATGGAACAATTAGGAAAATTTGGGACCAAAAGTGATAAAATTGAAAGTTGAAAATCATGAAAATGAGGCCTTGTTGGCCGTGTGACTTGGAATGGCCCACACACATTTTGTGTTCAATTTTTATTGCTCCAACACATGGTGTGGGCCAAGGACACTTGTGCAACTTATATATATAAGCACAAAAGATGAATTCAAGTAGTCATCTTTTATCATTCCATACACTTAGAAAAAAAATCAAGAAAGTTGAAGAACAACAAAAGGCCCTCTCGGCCAAGCACCTTAATTTTCCAACTTCAATTCAAGCCATTCCAAAATTATTTTTTGATGCAAAATCCACTAATTTGAGGTCCCTAAGTAAGGTGGAAGCGTTGTTCGGGTCATCCAAGAAGTCGTTGTGTCAATCGCAAACCCTAGCCTATTTGGGGGTTGAAGAAGAAAGGTAAGATTTCATTATGTTTTATGTGTTATGAAGGTTGTATGTATGTTGTAGTATGTTAAAATGGAGGAAATTCATGAAATATGACATGTTGGAGTTGAGGTGGTGTGTGTGGTGTGTAGCCGTGTAGGTGTATGTGTGTGTTGTGTTGTATGGAAGTAATGAATTGAAGTCTAGTTAGCATGTTGTGATCATTATAGAGTGAAGAAATGAATGAGAAACATCTATATGTGTATGTGGGTATATGGCCGAATATGGGTCATGTAGTATGGCAAAGAATGAATTAATATCGCTTCTTGTTTAGTTGTTGTCGTTATGAATTCTATGTCGACGATAATAGTTTAATGACTCAAATTGATATCGTAAGTGTTGTGGGCTGAATTGAAGGCTATTGTGCATTTGATGTAATTTGTATATTTATGAGAATGATATTGTTATAGTGTGAATTGTTGATGCAAATCATGATTTGGAAATGAGAAATGGGTTATAGTTGTGTCTCGGGTTTGGGGCAGTTTTGGGCAAATTGGAGCCTTGTTGGATTGTTGGAAATATTGTATAAATTGTTTGAAATGTTCTTAAATGATGTTAGTATGGATTCGGGTTGGTATTTGAATGTATAAGTGTTGATGTTGGCTTGAACGTAAGTCGTTGAATCGAATATATTGAAAGTTGTTGAATGATGTAAAAGAGAGTTATTAATGTTATATTGCCTTTCGGATTGATTATTAAATGTTGCTAGGTTGGTTGTTGTTGTTGTTGTTGATTTTGGCCGAGTTAAATTCTCGGGGTGGCCTATTTACAGGGGAAATGCTGCCCAAATTTCTGTAGAATTAAGGGCTAAATTGGAATTAAATGCCCAAAATGTCTATAGCTAATGTTTGGCACATTATGATTCGTTTGTAGACCTTGGGGAGCCCGAGGCGTAGGTCGTGGTTAGCTTGAGTTTGGAGTAGCTTTGGAAGCGTTTGAGGTATGTAAAGCGCAACCCTTCCTTCTTTTGGCATGCCTTAGTCGTAAATAGGCTATGATACGAGCCTCGAGGAAATTCTACTCTCGCGATCCGACCATGTACGTGATTCTTATTTGTTCATTAGTCTTCGTATGTTTGATATGATAAAATATTGGCCCGTATGTCTTTTGTATGACTAAGTTTAAAAAGTTGCATAAAAAGTTTGGTTTTTAAAAGAATTTTGTTCCTAAATGATTCCGAAAACTACGAAAGTCCGTAACTTTCACAGACAGAACCGGATCGCTTCGATATGCTCAAAAATGATTCCATGATGTATGATGGTTATGTTTTCCATAGGCGGGCCCGGCTCGGGTCGACACCCGTCCGTGGGTCCCGCGACTTTTTCTTATGCACTTCTGACGACTTTTGAAAGAATATGATACGACTATGATCCCGATTGCAAGTACGATCATTTTACTTACCTTTTGAGATTATGATAATGATCTTATGTATATGATTTTGATGAATAGAATCTGTGGTTTCGGAAGTTCGGATTAATATGTTCCCGAGTAGTATTCTAAAGAAAATTCGATTTGACTATTGTCTTGGTTTTGGGAAATAATAGTTCGCTTAGACTATTTTATTAAGTTTGTAATGACGACTATGTTTTTGATTCCCACAAGTATGTCATATGATCTTGACACGTACCTACAATTTCTAAAGTGATACTTGATGTGTTCTCGAATGATTTTCGGAAGGAACTTGACTTGACTGTTATTTAGCTTTTAAATGAGGTTTCGTTTGGTTATGTTGTTGAGTCTGTGATGATGATTTGTGTATGTGATTCCTCACTACTCGTTCGTGCGAGCTATTATGATCTCTTTCCGCGTCCGGGCCAGGGCATGTATTCGTGCACGATTCTACGGTATGATTCACCGCGCCCCTCACTAGAGGGCCGGGGCATGTTATATGATATGATTATGATATGATGATATGGGGAGGTGGCCAGGATGGCATATGATGACTTCATTCACCGCGCCCCTCACTAGAGGGCCGGGGCACGTTATATGTATATGATATGATTATTTTACTTACCGCGTCCCTCATTAAAGGGCCGGGGCACGTTATACATATATATATACGATGATTTTACTTACCGCGTCCCTCGTTAAAGGGCCGGGGCACGTTATATCTATGCATATGTACGAGATGATTTTCGATTTTGTTTCTCGGTCCCGTGATGGTGTAGTATGAAATGGATACGTATGATTTATGTTTCAAAGGCAAGTGTTATGATTTTACGGTTATTATGCTACTTTTGTCCTCCTCGTTTCGGTATGATTTGTTTATGGTATTCCATGCTTTACATGCTCGGTACATATTTCGTACGACCCTCTTTATTCGGGGGCTGCGTTTCGTGCCCGCGAGTACGGTCTGATTTTGGTGATCCGCCGGCTTAGGATTCCCGTCGGCGGTCTTGGAGTGCTCCTTTGTTCCGGAGCCCACATTTTGGTACATATTCGTTCGTGGCATATGTATTTGTTTGAGGAAATAATATAAGTTTGAATCATAGCCTTACCGGCTTCTGATATATCTGTGTTTGCGTTTGTAATAGTTTGACACTAGATGTGATATTTGTATACGTGTAGATCATTTGATGTGATTCCGTTGAATATGTGTTCGGGTGCCCAGTTCGGGCGCTAGTCGCGGCCTACGGGGGATGGAGTATTCGTGACGGGCGGTGTGTGTGCACGAGGTTGCGAGCTACGGCGACGGGTTATGGGCGAGGCACATTATGCCGTTATTGTTCATCCAGGGGACACCAAAATGTATCACGATCTCAGATGTCTATCTTTTGGTGGGATGGTATGAAAAAGGATATAGCGGAATTCGTCGCTCAGTCAGCAGGTTAAGATTGAGCACCAGAAGCCCGGTGGATTATTGCAAGAAATGGAGATTCCGGCTTGGAAGTGGGAGATCATTAATATGGATTTTATTACAGGGTTACCTCGCACTCCACGGAAGTATGACTCCATTTGGGTTATCGTTGATCAGTTGACAAAATCAGCCCATTTTCTTCCAGTCCGGGCCACTTATTCAGCTGAGGATTATGCCAGATTATATATTAAGGAGATAGTAAGGCTTCATAGAGTTCCCACATCTATTATTTCGACGAGAGGCACTCAGTTTACAGCAAATTTCTGGAGGTCATTTCAAGACGGATTGGGGACTCAGGTGTTATAGCCCGTATATTGTACGTTTGGAAATTTCGAGGTCGTCGTGGAAAGTTAAGGGTGAGACCATTTTCAAAAGTTATTTTAATAGACGAGTTGTTATAAATATTATTTATGACTATTATTAGTATGGAAATATTGTGAAAGGTTAAGGGCAAAAAGAGAAATTTGCAGAATGACCAATGGAAATAATGTGGAAGGCTAGGGACAAAATGGTAATGTTGAGAAAAGTCGAGGGGCAAATGGAATTTCACAAGGTGTTCAAGAAAGTTCTTGAAGGACTAGAGTGTTTAAGAAAATTTATTAAGGGGCCATTTGGCCGTGCTAGTGTGTGGGTGTGTGGACATGTGGGCCCCACTCTTTTTATGGCCATGTGAAGAATACATGGACCAAGCTTACACAAGAAGAGAACTTGGTCATCTTTGTTTAATTTTAAGAAAATTCTAGAAAAGTGGAGAAGGGATCATGTGGCTATACTTTTATTTTGAGGGACTCAATTATAAATATGGAAAAGTGGATGAAGACATGTATATATATATATATATGGAGTCATCATTTTAATTGATGAAACTAGAAAGAAAGAAAGAAAAAAAAAAAAAAAAGAGAGATAGAGAGAGGGTTCGGCCAAGCATGGCCAAGAGGAGAAGTGATCACAAAATTATTTTCCCTTAGTTTTCCTACTAAATGGAAGGTCCTCTACAACATGGAGTGGTTGTTGGAACAAGCAAAGCATTTGTTGTGCAAGTTTGAAGTCTAGCCGAGTAAGGAGAAGTTAAGTAAAAAGTATGTCTTCAATCCTTTTTATGTGTTATGGATGCTTGGTGCATGTTGTAGTATGTAAAAAGGGATGAAATATGTGAAAATATGTGTGTATGTGGAGTGTAGCCGTGGTGTATATAGTGTGTAAAGAGATTGAATTAATTTTATGTAGTGTGTTGGTTGTTGTTGTAATGTATAGGAAAAGATGGGAAATTCATAAAATATGTTGTTGTTGTGGTGTGGCCGAATGGGGTGTGGTTTGACAAGCCATGGTGATTTAATTCTATTTGATATTTTAGTTGTTGTGTTGCGGAATCCATGATGAAAAATGAAGGTTTGATGGCTTAAAATGAAGTTGTAATCGCTATCGGAATGTTGGAGAAGTTAATGCAACATTAGCTTGAATTTTTGTATTGCATGAGTAATAGTGTTAATGCATGGTTGATAATATGGATTGTGAATCTAGAGAAAGAGAAATGTGTGGTTAATACTTTTGTTAGAGTTGGAGAATTCGGGTAGTGTTGGATCATTATGAATATTGTAGTGTTGTTAGAATAATTGTTGGAATTGTTGTTGATAGTTTGGGTCACAGGTTAAATTCCCGCATTGTTGTTGATTAAAATTGGGCCGAGCCATATTCTCGGGATGGCGCATTTACAGGGGAAATGTTGCCGAAATTTTTGTAGACAAATGTGCATTCAAGATTGGATTCCTAAAGGCTCTAATCAATATTTGGTAAATGTGACCAAATTATAGATTTTGGCGAACTTGGAACTGGAATGTGGAGTAGCGTAAGAGGCGGAAAAGATATGTAAGGTTTCACCTTCCTTCTTTGGCATGTCTTAGACATAATAGGCTTGAATACGCGCCTCGGGGATGATTCCATTCCTAGAAATCCGAACTTGAAATTTCCCCTTTTTCATTCAATAGAATTGAATTAAGTTTGGTGTGTTTTATTGAAATAATTGTTTAAACATCTCTAACTTGCCCAAATGGAACGAGTGACCCTTAGACCTTCATGAGTGACTCCATGAAGCTTAACGTACGTAAATTGTGTACGCCACCTCAGCTGACTCGAGGTGGGCCCACTATTCCCGAATTCTCTCTTATTGTTCCGTTTGGTTTATTTTCGTACTATAACTAAAGGAAACTTTTGGTTATCATTCCGACTACTAAATAATAGTTGTTTTAACTAGTCCATCGATCCCAAGGCTTGATTTTTCCTCCTAAAAGTTCATAAATGTTTTCCAAAATATTCATTCTTCTCCAAATCCAAGTTGTACGATTTTGAAAGTTTTTATGACTAAAACAATGACTATGATTCTATGATGACAATGATGATGTCAAATATGAGAAAATGTCTACGACACGACATGACATGACATGATATGACACGAAATGATATGTTCTACGTTCTCTTAATGTTATTCTCCGTTGATAGTCTCGCCTCATGATTATCGTTCCTTCAAGGCGAGACATGACGACCATGATTACTCCATAATGTGATCGGAGGTTTCCGACCTTACGTCACTCCGATGAATACATGACTTTCTTTGGGCTCTCATGCATGCCATACCTGTATATGTACATGGGGTGGGGGGAAGGGATACATGTATACATGGGGGAATGGGAAGGAAACATGTTTCATTGCCACTGGTCGGTGGCTTATCATCCGGACGCGGGATGCCTGGACGCGGGATTTATGGGCGAGCCGGAGTATTTCGGCGCAATGTGGGCGAGCCGCCTTGTTCGGCGCCATGATACCATATGACCAGACAAGCATGCATGGCATCCGCCCCCAGGGGCACTCATATGCACAGGTTACTCTATTAGCCGATGATATGTCCTATGTTTCCATGCAGATATTGTTCATATGTACAGGTTATTCCTTTACCTCACGATATGATATCCTGTTGTTATTCATGCTTATATCTCTTACTATGTTGCTATTCCTGCCTTACATGCTCAGTACATAGCTCGTACTGACCCCTCTTCTTCGGGGGCTGCGTTTCATGCAGCGCGCGGTGCATCCGGATAGTGCCGAAGCTAGCATAGAAGATGTCCAGCGGAGTTGGTAGGCCCCACTTGCCCTGGAGTCTTTGCCGAGTCAGAGTATATGTGCCATGATGTTTAGTTCGGAGTTAGAGACTTTGCAGACAAAGTCGTGGGTACTGGGTTGTCAGTCTGTAAGCGGCTCTAGTAGCCGATATGTTATTATGTTTCGTGTCACGAGCCTTATATGATGTCAGATTTTACTTATGGAAATTTTTTTTTTCTATGTATTCACTTCTAACTGATTCACGAGTTCATATGTGTAATAAGAGTTAGCGGGTTCGCTCGGCTCCGAATATGGGGTCGGGTGCCCATCACACCCTAGTAAGATCGGGGTGTGACAAAGTGGTATCAGAGCAGGTCGGTCTAAGGGATGTCTGCAAAGTCGTGTCCGGTAGAGTCCTATTTATGGGTGTGAAGCCGGCCACATTTATAAACAGGAGGCTACAGGGCATCTAGGGATTGTTGACCTTCTTTCTGTCCTAGATCGTGCGATAGAGCCAAGCTATAGGAAATGAAATCTCTTACGTAAGCCTTACATACGACGGAAAAGGTAAGTGGCGACATGGAAAGTCGCGGGGTAATCTTGACATAATTGTTCTGTTATCTGAAGTTGGAAGTTCTGGGTGGCTGGGATATGGTATATATATATAGATGCTCTATAAGGCATTATTGATATTCGCTGTGTCACGACCCAACTAGGGGCCGCGACGAGTACCCGAT
This sequence comes from Lycium ferocissimum, assembly GCF_029784015.1. Classification (NCBI taxonomy): domain Eukaryota; kingdom Viridiplantae; phylum Streptophyta; class Magnoliopsida; order Solanales; family Solanaceae; genus Lycium; species Lycium ferocissimum. Next base: position 14,124 of record NW_026716073.1, read on the forward strand.
ACTTGTACCGAGCACCCCCTGTCATGTGTCTTGTTCTTGTTACTAAGTGGGCCGTATGAACACTGGCATTTTTTTTCTTTCCATAACATCGTCGATAATAGCATACATATAAACGAGTAGTGGTGATCAACTGTACTGACATATTACATGGTGACAAGGACAGCTAGGCTATGGAATATCTACCTGTACATATCTGTCTACGAGCCTCTAAACAAGATACATGTAATTACAAGTGGCTGACGGTGCTGTGTTCAAATATATACACAAAAGTAATACCCGAACGGTAGCTCCGAACAAGGCGGAGCGTCTCTCGATGTGCACCGAAAAGCTCTAGAGTCGAACCGTCAACTTTGTCTACGTGGCATGAGACGCGACCCCCCGAAGAAAAGGGGTCGTACGAGCGATTGTGCACAGTATGTAAGCCATGAGAATAATACAATGAAACATGTAACATGTGAGCAATAACAACATGTGGGACCAAGGATCATATAACGAGATAAAAGGGTAATCTGTACCTGTAAGTGCCTTTCAGGCGGATGTCATGCTTGCTTATTATATATTTTTTTGAAAAACATTTCTTGTCATATACATGTGAAAATAGAACAAGTCATAGCGCCGAAACAAGTCGGCTCGCCCACATGTGTCCCGCGTCCGGGATGGAATTACGCCAGCTGACCAGGTGGCAATGCGTCTATAGCGCAACATGTGTCCTTTCCCCAAAATTTCCCCATTTTCATATACATATCATATACATGTCATGTACATATCATATAGCGACATGCATAAGAACCCAAAGGAAGTCATGTGTCTATCGGGGTGACGTAAGGTCGGTAGCCCCCGACTACCTTATGGAATGACCACGGTCGCTTCGTCCCACCTTGAAGGAACAATCATTATAAGGCGAGACTAGCAATGAATAGCAACACCACAAGAAAACATAAAACAAGATTATAAAATTTTTATGAAAGAAATAATGGAAACCGATATGCACGTATGTCGAGACTCGAGTGACGAACATAAAAACACGGTCATCATGTCCCATTGGGTCCTCCACAAAGATTTCAAGGCATTCCGATTTCATTTACAGGGGTTTCGGACATTTGAACATCACTTTACCTTAGAGCACAAGTTATGGATTCAATTCTATTGAATGAAAAAGGGATAAATTTAGGTGTCGTTTCCGAGGGGTAGGACTTTTCCCGAGGGTCGGATTTCAACCTATAATAACTAGAACATGCCAAGGGAAGGAGAGGTGGACTTCACATACCTTTTCCGCTTTGCACACGTCTCCAAACTCAAGCTCCAAGTTCGCCAAAATCTGCAATTTGGCCATGTTTACCAAACATGATTAGTGCCTTTAGAATTGAATTCTTAAAATAATACTTGGCTACCGAAATTTCGACAGCACCTCCCCTATAAATACTCCACTCCACCAAGTTCAACTTGGCCAATCTCAATCAACAACAATCCGGGAATTCAACCCGGCCAAACTAACAACACAATATCAACAACCATACTAACAATTTCCATATTCAATTCAAGTGACATTATAACAACTCAATCAATATACTACTTCCTTCAAAACCTTCCAACTCCAATAAGAACATTATACTTCCTATGCCAACAACACATACTAACAACATTATCTTTCATACATACAAGAACATGATATTCAATTTAAATACTCCAACCACAAGTCTCAACCTACAACTTCAAGATTATTATGCATTCATTAGCAACATAATATCTACAACACAACAACAACCAAAACATGCTAAACAAAATTGATTCTTCACCCCTACACCTATGCACCTATTCGGCCAACCCTCCTATATTCATGTTTTTCATGGATTTCCATATTTTCCATACATTACGACAACAACCAACACACCACATAACACAATACAACACAACACACACACACACGGCTTGCTCTTGCAAGTCACGACCACACACACACACACCTCCAACACATGAATTTCATCCATTTCCATGCACACAACATACTCTACCATCCATAACATATAAGAAAAGAATTAAACCTTACCTTTTTCCTCACTTCTTCACTTGGCTTGCAATAGAAGACTTGCCAAGACTTGTGTTTTCCTTGCTCCAAATACACCTTACTATGTTAAGAGCCCTTCAAGGAATGGTTTGGCTATGAAGAACAAGTTGGAAACTCTCCCTCTCTTTCCTTTTTTTTTCCTTCGGTTTTCTTTTCTTAGCCGAATGGCCATGGTGTTTTTCTCCTTCTTTCTTTTGTTCCTTGTTCCTTGAAAACTCTAGAGAAAATAAGATGAATAAGTCATCTTTCCCTTATATATACTTAACCCCCTTCCAATAATAATTAAGCATATAGCCCCTAAGCTTGGCTTGATTTTATTTGGCCATATTGAAGGTGGGGCCCTTGCCAAGTGGCCCCCCTTTCTTGAAAATTCTAGCATATTTCTCTAATTCATGAAAAATATTTCCTTAGTTCCAAATTTGCCCCTAGCCTTTCTCCGCATTTCCATGAGTCGTGTTGCGAATTTACCTTTTTACCCCTGGCCTTTCTTAATATTCCAACTTTAACATTTTCCATAAGCAACTTGTGTCACTTGCCTTGACTTACTCAAGGGTACAAAATACGGAATGTAACACGCTGTGTACAAGGGAATGGCATGAGAGGAACAAGGTTTGGTGAAGGATTCGGAAAGTTGACAATTTAATTTGCTACAGGATATTAGGTGAAAGCAGTGAGTAGGAATTTGAACGGACTGATATCTGGGTACTTATGAAGTAGTGGCAAGGAAGGCATTCGTTACCAGGGAATGCGGGAACCTAGGATGAAAGGTAGTTATATACGGAAGTGAAAGGTGGACACTAAGGGCCGAAAAGGGTAAATGGTAATTTTGGAAGAAAAGGCGCGTTACGAGGGTGTCCTGGAATTTGTAGGATCTCGACTAACCCCAACTCGTGTAGTAAAGGTCATACGCGGAGGTGGACGCGATTACAGAAGCGTTAAGGCCCTAAAATCCACCAAAGTTTCGAGGTTAAGCGTGCTCAGGTGGAAACAATTTCAGGATGGGTGACCCCCTGGGAAGTAGCTGGGAAATCTTGCAAAGTTGGAATTTAAGGGGGCAAATGAGAAGTTGGGATAGCCTAAGTGAGATTAGAATATACGAGATGGTTGGAAAAAAAAGAAGCCACCTGGCACGCGACAGGCTAGACTAAAGAAGGGACAGAGAGTACGCCATAGTTATAGAATTAGGATAGGTTTGAATAAAGTTTGGAAGTATTTTGTGGGATAGTTGATAATGATTATATGAATATATGTATATGAATGCGTATGATAGCTTATTTGTGATGCGTCGGTGGACACGCGTGCCCCAACAACCTATCTTTACGTTAAAGAAGGCCTCAACCGAGTAAGGGGATCACCATATTCTCAAGTACCAGAAAGGAAACCCATAACACGGAATGAGGATTCGTGTAAGGATTTAGGGGCTTGATAATGAGGAAAGTAGGATAAAAGATATGGAATGAGCATGAAGAAAAAGGGCAACGATAAAAGAAACCCCCTCCCGCAGCGCTACAAGGCTCCATAGGTCGGTTGAACATTCGAGACGAATGTTCTAAAGGGGGGAGGATGTTATAGCGTATATT
>NW_026716074.1:0-17924 GCF_029784015.1 Lycium ferocissimum
AACCCAAATTTCACAAAATTTTCCCCAAACAACTCAAACCATACTCCAACTCACCCGAATTCATCTCCAAACCCGAAAGCAACACCAAACACATTCTTATCTTCCAAATTCATGATTTACAACATTAATCCACATACTAACAATGCAATATTCATAAAGGTAAAAGTTACATAAAATTCACATAAATTCCCATAATCAACGTAATCTCATTCTAAGTAATCAAACTTGCATTTTTGCCTTATACAATCCATAACGACTACAATGAAAACACTAATGACGATTTGTTCATTCCGGCATCACGTAAAGAGGAACCCTACTACCAACATCAAACTCCCACACAAAGATGATTTTCCTTCTTTTCTTCACACTACAACAATCAAAACATGCTAATTAACATTGATACATGGCTTATACTTCAACACACACATGCACGCCTATACTCTATATGCACCGCCCCAATTCAATTCAACTTCCATCATGAATTTCTTTCTTTCCTAGCATCCAACAACACATATAAACCATTTATAGCACAAGAAAACAAGATTAAACTCACCTTTCTTCTTCAACTTCTTAACTTAACCAAAGTTGGTCGTTAGAGAAAACGAGCGAGCTATCTTCCGAAATAACAACGCCACGTCACTTAGCACCCTTGAATTTGTAGGTTTGCAAGAAGAAATAATTTTTTTTGATGGCTAGAAATTTTTCTTGAATTTCCTTGGATATGGCCGAATGGAGCTTGGTGATTTTTCTCCAAGTTTCATGAAAATTCCAAGTGATGAAAGTGATGAAAATGCTCCCTAAGTCATCCTTTTATTACAAATATTAGCCTTCCATGTGGCCTTGGCCCACATACGTACGTGGCCGCCACGGCCCTTGCTTTTCTTTTTTTTGTTTTTCCATACTTTCTTTCTTGAAGAATTTCCAACTTTCCAAAATTAGCACACTTGCTAGAAATGGAAATCCTCCAAATGTTTCCTTAACAATTCCAAGACATTAAAATCATACGCAATTTAAGCCTTTAAAACAATCGCAAGTCTCTAGATAGCCTTTGTCCCCCTAACTTCTCATAATTCACTCGAGTTGTCCCGTTACTCAAAATATGGATATAACAACATATCCGTCTACGAGCCTCTAGACATAATACACTTATACCTAGAAAGGGCCGAGCACGTCGTGCCCGAAAATATATACACAAAAGAGTACACGAGAAGCGAGGCTCCGGACAACCGGAGCGGCTGTAGGTACGGGCGAAGAGCTCTAACGATCAAGTCCGTTCGTCCGCCGACCTCGCGCATGACGAAACGCGCGTCCACAAGAAGGGACGTCGCACGATAATGTACCGAGTATGTAAGGCATAAATCATAACATGGTAATAAAACGGAATAGGAACAAAGAATATAAGGAAACAATACGAAAGATATAAATAAAAATACGGGTCAGAAATGTACGCTCGAGGGCGGAATCACGCATGCTTACCTTTATCTTTACATACATACATACTACGTACTACATTACATAAGGCATCATAGCATGTTCGAGTCACATAACATCGTTAGCCCGCGTCCGGCCTCCCGCGTCCGGTAATTGTCTCGTGCCGCCCACCAGCGGTGGTCGTGCCCCCCTCTAGGACCGGTATATACATCGCAACCGCATAAGCGGTGACATGCCCGGCCATCTAGGCACGGTATAATCATCCAATGGCGCCGCCGTAGCGGTGACATGCCCGCCGTACATAGGCACGGTATAACCGCCTTAACTTAAGCATGCATAAGAGCCCAAGTAAAAGCTATAACTTTGTCGGAGTGACGTAAGGTCGGAAACCTCCGATTCGCACTATGGAACAATCGTGGTCGCTTCATCTCACCTTGAGGGAACGAGTATGATAAGGTGAAACTATCAACAAGGAATAGTGTTGAAGGAAACATAGGGTGGAATCATTGGATATCACAAAAGTTAATTTAATACTTTCACATTCATATAGGGTCCTTAGCTTAGGATTCTCATCATGGAACCATTTATGTCTTACTTACCGTGGACATATTCTCTTCCTTAGCATCATCGTTATCATGGTCATCATAGACATATTTCTCTCTATTAAGACGGTTCCACTACTTGTCGTTTGATAATCGAAACAAGGATCACAAAGTTCCCTTTGGACTCTACTCCAAAATGAATCAAACGGAGCAATAGGGAAAATCCGGAATATTGGGCCCACCTCGGGTCGAATGAGGGCGGCGTACACAATTTATGTATAGTACGTGTCATGACATTACTTATGAGAGCTTTAGGGTAATCGGGTCTTAATTATGCAAGTTCTAGGATATGTAGACATTTCCTTCACAATTCATGCACTCTTGATTCAATCTTCCGAATGAATAGTAACTATTTTTCGCCGCGGATTTCTAGAGTTAGGAAAGTCCCGAGGCGCGAAATCAAGCCTATACGTCTAAGACATGCCAAGAAAGGAAAGGGGAAACCTTACATACCTCTTTCGGCTTCTTTAGCTATTCCGAATTCGCGTCGCAATCTCGTCAAAATCTGCAAATTGGTCATGTTTACCAAAACTCTCATTAGGATTCTTAGGGTTAGAATCTTAAAGAAATACTTGGCTACCGAAATTTCGGCGGCAAAGATTTCCTCGTAAACATACCATCCTCAACATTCAACATAGCCTAATTCTCAACAATCCACAATCCCAAGAATTCAAACCCGCCAAACTATTAACATAATTCAACAATCATACTAGCAATTCCCATATTCCATTCAAGATGCATGATTTCTATTTACTACTTTCTTCAAAGCCCTCCAACTTCAATGAACACAATAACAACCTTACAATATATTTTCTAACGACATCATTCTACTACCATTACATGCTATCCATGCAAGATCATTACTTTTCAATACATAAAAGCTTCCAATTATCAACATACACCACACCTTACCATACCCTATACTACACGGCCAACTTCCCACATGCATATATATTTTTTTCATGAATTTCCATCTTCCCTACACTTCACAACAACAACCAACACACAACACAACACAACACAACACAACACGACATACATAACACACACACACACACACGGCCCCCGCCCGCGCGGGTCACGGCCACATGCAATATTTCCTTCCTTCATGAATTTCATCCATTTAAGCATACTACAACACATAAACCTTCCATTCCAATCATTATAACATACATACATCTTCCATAACACAAAGAACAAGATTCTTACCTCTTCCACTAGCTTCTTTGTCTCCACAACCTCTTTCTTGCCTAGATAATTATATCACCTTGAAGAACACTTTGAGCTTGCTAAGAATATGTAGAGATTACAATTATGGAACCAAGGATTGAAGCTCCAAAATTTTTCTCCTTTCTTTCTCTCTTCTCTTTTTTTCGGCCGAAGGCCTTTTTCTTTTTCTTCTTGATTTCTCTTTTAATTTCTTGAAGCTTCTTGATTATATATATAATGCTCCCTCTTATTAATTTGTCACATGGAATAATTTCCATGGACTTGGCCATGGCCTCATGGCCGGCCACCTCCTCTTTGGGCCTCTTTTTCTTTTTTTTTTTTTTTTGAGCCCAATTAATCACCAACCTTGTTTTGTAATTTCCGAAACTAACTTCCGAAATTTCAATTTCGCCTCTTGGCCATCTCCGATGTTCTCGTGTCAATGTTTTCCATAAGTAACAACATACCCGCCAAATAAGATCAAAATAGATCCCTATTCTTACAAATCACCATTATGTCCAAATTTCCCGAATGTGCAAAATACGGGATGTAACATTAACAATCCCACAGTTTCATCCCTGGACATAGAGGTAAGAGAGCGACAGTATGAAGATCCTCAATTGAACCATTATAGAGATACATTTCATGCAAAAGAGAAGTCTCCATTTGAAACCTCTATAGATGGAATTCTTAGATACCGAGGCAGGCTATGTGTTCCGAATATTGCAGAATTACGACGTCGAATTCTAGAGGAAGCTCATTATTCTCGGTATTCTATCCATCCCAGAACGACAAAGATGTATCATGATCTCAAGTTGATATATTGGTGGGACGGCATGAAAAGAGACATAGCAGAATTTGTAGCACAATGCCCAAACTACTAGCAAGTGAAGATAGAACATCAAAACCGGGAGGATTATTGCAAGCAATGGAAATTCCTACTTGGAAATGGGAAGTAATCAATATGGATTTCATTGTGGGGTTACCCCGTTCTCGAGGCAAGTATGATTCTATATGGGTGATTGTGGATAGATTGACAAAAGCAGCTCACTTTCTTCCTGTCAGAACCACATACTCAGAAGAAGTTTATGCGAGGTTGTATATCAAGGAGATTGTGAGACTTCATGGAGTTCCAGTATCCATTATCACAGATAGAGGAGCGCAATTTACAGCCAAGTTCTGAAAATCCTTCCAAGAAGGTTTGGGCACTCAAGTAAGGCTCAGCACAGCATTTCATCCGCAGACTGATGGACAAGCCGAACGTACCATTCAGACCTTGGAAGATATGCTAAGAGCATGTATTCTAGACTTTGGTGGTAGTTGGGACGACCACTTACCCCTAATTGAGTTTGCATATAACAACAGCTATCATTCCAGTATCCAAATGGCTCCGTATGAAGCTTTATATGGAAGGAAGTGTAGATCTCTAATTGGATGGTTTGAAATAGGAGAGGTACAGTTAATAGGCCCTGAGTTGATTCAACAAGCTGTAGAAAAATTCAAGGTGATCCGAGATTGATTGTTGACAGATCAAAGTCGTCAAAAATCTTATGTGGATAACCGCCAACGAGACTTGGAATTTCAAGTTGATGATTGGGTATTTCTGAAAGTGTCGCCAATGAAAGGGGTGATGAGATTTTGTAAGAAAGGAAAGCTAAGTCCTCGATACATTGGACCCTATAAGATTATCCGCAAGGTGGGTCAAGTAGCTTATGAATTAGACTTGCCTTCAGAACTTAAATTAGTCCGTCGATTTTCCATGTCTCAATGCTCCGCAAGTGTGTTGGAGATCACAAAGATTGTGCCAGTAGATGATGTCCAAGTGACAGAAAGGCTAGTCTATGAAGAAGTGCCCATTGCCATATTAGACAGGCAAGTACGAAGGCTTCGGAATAAGGAAGTAGCTTTAGTTAAAGTCTTGTGGCGGAATAACAATCGAGAAGAGATGACTTGGGAAGTAGAAGAGAAGATGAAATACACATACCCGCATTTATTTCAACCTCCGGAAGAGATCCATGATGAGACATCGAGACTATGAGGTATGTATGTTTTCCTTTATGCACATGGGTCGTGAGTGGCCAATTTATATTGTTATTGTGTTGTGGCCCTGTGAGGCATCATTATTATGGGTTGTTGTGATAGGATGGTAGTGCCATATTATAGGGGAAACTCTGGCGAAATTTTTGTAGAATCCCCGAGTGCTTAACATTCGAGGACGAATGTTCTTAAGGGGGGGGGGGGGGGGGAGAGAATGTTACACCTCGAAAAATCCCCGTTAGCATACAGTGAATAGACCAATGAAGGGCATGACGTATGCGATGTTGGGACAAGTAAGAAATAGCCCTTAATGGTCCTAATTAAGATTTCCAAAGACATTGGAAGTAGGAGACAAAAGTTGTTAAGGAAAGTAAGGTATATGTCATATGTTGGCAAGATTTACGAGTATCGAATTAATGATCACTTAATGATGTTATGGGGAAGAGTTATAACATCCTTTATATTATTAATGAAGTGCAAAATAAGTGTCAAGAAGGTTCCACAAGGATTGGAGATCAAACGAGACGACGGGAACAACTTCGGTGAAACTGTGGGTTTGACGACCAGTTCCACGGACCATAGAATGTTCCACGGACCATGGAAGGGTCCGTGGAAGTCCCAGCAGAAATGGTGATTGGCTGGTCATGAACCACGACCAGTTCCACGACCCATATAATGTTCCACGGACCGTGGAAGAGTCCGTGGAACTCCCGACGGGCTGAATTATTCCAAGTCTTTAAATGTGATCCCAACTTCATTTATTTCATTCCACACACTCCTTCATCTCTCTCAAGACCTCTAGAACATTCCATACACTTCATCCATAAGAATTCAAGGAAAGTTGATGATTAAATTCATCAAACCAACAAGAATTAAGATTGTGAAGCACATCAAAGTCATCTAAGTCAAGAAATCCCAAGGAAAGTAAACTAGGGTTTTGGGTACAAGGAGAATATTCCACTCAAGACTTATTCTACCATTATCTAAGGTAAGTTTTATGGTATTTTTATGATGTTTGGAGTATTGTAAATATGAGACACTTGGATTGTACAAGAATATATGAAATGGGTCATAAATGTGACAATAGTGTCATTGTTGAATAGAAATTGGATTGAGTTGTGGATATTGATATGTTGAGATTGTAAACACGTTATGAATGACATTTAGAACATGGAATGAGTATTATATGTGAAGAAACATGATGATGAACTATGATCATGATTTTGGAGAATTAAAGGGAAACTATAAAATGCGAATAGTGTAAATGAATGAGAATTGTTGTTTATGATATTGTGCTTGTTGCTATGAATGTTTGGGAGTTGATATGGAATATGGCAGAAGTCGTATAAATAAAGGAAATGCTACTCAATTTTCTATATCTTAGTAAGCACGTCCTTATAAATGTTTAGCTAATGTCGATACGAATTCTCTTGAAGGTATAAACATGGGCATTAAAGGAGAGCAAGCAAGCGATAGATTAGTTAAACGACAAAGGTATGTGAGGCTAGTCCTTTCTTTCTATGGCATGAATCTTATGGTATGAATTCCCTCCTTTCTCATGAATGTCCCATCCTCAAGAAAACTATGAGTCCTTGTTCGTGAATAGCCATATGGGATAAGAAATACGCTATGAGTACGATAATGATGATGATAAGCTTAAGTCAAAGATTCTAGAGATCACGACATGATGTGCCTACGAGGCTAATGGTGCTAACTACGATTATTGATATTTTCCTTATGTGCAATCACCTTAAAATGTTAGTTCCTCCAAGGTGAGATATAACGATTATGAACACTCCATAACGTAATCGGGGGTTCACGACCTTATGTCACCCCGACATAGCTATAGTGCCTATAAGTTCCAATGTATGTTTTGATGATATATGTGTATATATATATATATATATATATATATATGTATATATAATGATACTAAGTTATGATAAGTTTGTGATATGCACGATGATATGATTCCACCGCGCCTAATTGGCCGGACATGTCACCGCTAAGGCGGGCTGCTTGTGATTCCACCGTGCCTAATTGGCCGGACATGTCACCGCTACGGCGGGCTGCTTGTGATTCCACCGTGCCTAATTGGCCGGACATGTCACCGCTACAGCGGGCTGCTATGATTCCACCACGCCTAGAAGGCTGGACACGATCACCACTAGTGGGCTGCATATGATGGTTACTCGGACGCGGGTTAACGATGATGATTTATGAATGGTATGATGATGTATGTATGATATGATGATGTATACGCTATGGAAGTTCACATGATATGCTACGTATAATATATGTATAGAATGTTTCCATTCAAAGGTTGTGCCTACATCTTATGCCTTATGATTTCTCCATTATTTTCTTTGGACGCTGTGTTCGTGCCCGTGTAGACAGGGAGGTGATCTAGACTCGTAGGAGCTATTAGCCGTTTGAGAGCACTCCATTTTCCTGGAGGTGCCATTGATTATTCTTTTGGTACATATATGTATATATTCAAGTTTGGGCATGACGGGGTCCTGTCCCGTCTACATGTCTAGTACTCTAGTAGAGGCTCGTAGATACGTATGTGTGGGCAATGTGGTCTCACCAGTTCTTATGTATATGTATGTATATATGTTATTTTGATAGCCGAAGGGCTCATGTATATAAAGTAAATATGTTTCAAATGTTATTAGTTTTCCATGATTATGAGCATATATTATGAATGAGAGCAGATGAGTAACAGAATGAGCGGTGTTCGGGGGTTAGTCCCGGATACCCGTCAGGCCAGTAGCCGGGTCGTGACTAAGAAGTTTTGGAATGTTTTACGCGTAAATTGCATATAACCTCCTAATTATGGAGTTGTTGATGTTGTTATTGTTGATGGGAGTTGAATTGGAAATTGGTGGAAGTTAATAAAATAGGAGAAGTGCTACCCACATTCCGTTAGCCACTAATTACTCTAGTTTGAGCTTATAAGTATTTCAAGACCTAATTCTAGAACTACTAATTTTGAATGTAGAATTGCGAACTTGAGGAGAGAACGTTAGGTAGTTAATGAGACACAAAGGTATGTTTAAGGCTCTCCCTTTATTTCTTAAGGCATGATTTCATTGCTTCGAGATTACACAAAGCATGTCCATAATGATTCCTCTCTATGAAATATTAGAAGCACATGTTCTTAATGATCTTAAGATATTATTGACCTTTGTTTCATGATTATTGATTATTGATCTTATTTATTTACATTGATCTCATCTCATAATTATTGATTCCTTCAAGGTGAGATATGTTGGCGATGATAGATCCATAATGATAATCGAAGGTTTACTAACCTTACGTCGTCCGATAAAGTCATAGCTTTTATTTGGGCTCTTATGCATGCTTTATATATATATATATATATATATATATATATATATATATATATATATATATATATATATATATATATATATATATATATATATATATATATATATATATATATATATATATATATATATATATATATATATATGTATGTATTTTCTCACACCACGCCGCACTATAGTCGGCACGGTACGTAGATGTGTACATATGTAATGGGCAGATTATAATGTTACCCGGATACGGGATATTACGCGGAATGATATGATATATGGATATACGTTAATATATATATATATATATATATATATATATATATATATATATATATATATATATATGTATGTATGTATGAAAAATGTTTCTTTTAAAAGCTAAGCATGCATGATATCCGCCCAAAGAGGAATCCAGATGTACAGGTTACCTCTCTTATCTCATGTTACTTTCCATATATTTATTATATTGTTATTCATGCCTTGCATACTCAGTACATTATTCTTACTGATGTCCTTTTACTTGTGGACGTTGTGATTATGTCCGCAGGTAGACAGGGAGACGGATTAGATCCTTAGGAGCTTTATTAGCAACTTCTCAGGAGTGCTCCATTTGCTTTAGAGCTGCAGTCTAGCAGTATTATCCTTTTGTGTACATATGGGCACGGCGGGGTCCTGTACTGTCCTTATGATTTTTTTTTACTCTTTGTAGAGGCTCGTAGACAGATGTGTATTGCTAGATGTTCAGTAGCCCCATTGGTTCCTATCTTGTATATCATTCTGACAGCCTTGTCGGCTTGCACATATGACATAGTTTATGATGTTTATGTAGACGTGTTTTATCTTGGAGCTTATGCCCTTATGGATTATGATATCTATGAGTTAGCCATGTGGTCCACCTAGGTATGAATATGAGAAGTATGTTAGGTGGTGCTCGACAGGTCAACTCCGGGTACCCGTCATGGCCCTTCGGTTGGGTCGCGACAGAAGTGGTATAAGAGCTAGGTTCGTCCTAGGGTGTGTCTACGAGTCGTGTCTGGTAGAGTCTTGTTTATGGGCGTGAAGCATGCCACTTATAAACAGGAGGCTGCGAGGCGTATTTGGAATGATTTACCTTTCTTTCTCCTCTTAAATCATGCGATAGAGCCATGTTATAAGATTTCCCTTTTTCCTAATTATGTGTTATGATTTTAGCAATGTTGGTGAGGAGAAAAGCTACAGCATCTCAGAAGGGTAAGACAGTGGCAGGCAGGATGACTGAGCGGGTACCGCCTACTGATATAGAGGAGGGCGTGTCTCAGAATGAGATTCTATCTCGTTCTTCTCATAATGCACCCGCTCTAGAGTAGCATAGAGGAGCCTCAGCTCCAGCTCCAGCACCACCAGCCCCTCCACTAGAAGCCTCAGGCCAGGGGCTGAGGAAGGCCATTCAGTTGCTGACCCAGTTAGTAGCCGCCCAGGCTCAGCGGTAAGGTGTGGGTCATGGTGACAGAGCTGTCAGTGCCATTGTCCGTGATTTCATTAGCTTAGACTCTCCAAAATTCTTTGGGTCAAAATCGGACGAGGACCCGCAAAACTTCATAGATGAGATGTTGAGGAAACTGCGGGTAATGCATGCTTCAGATATGGAGTTAGTAGAGTTGGCCTCTTATAGATTGCGAGATACAGCTGTCCATTGGTATGGTACCTGGATATCTTCTAGAGGGGCGAATGCGCCTCCACCGATATGGCAACATTTCGTAGATGCATTTCTCCTACACTATTATCGGCCAGAGGTACGATGGGCTAGAGTTGATAGATTCCTAAACCTCAGACAAGGGAATATGAGTGCCCGAGAATATAATCTTTATTTTAATTCCTTGGCCAGGTATGCTCCAGCTATGGTTGCTGATATGGGAGATAGAGTCCACCGGTTTGTGAATGGTTTGGGGCCACATTTGGCTGATGAATGTTTGACTGCCTCACTTCAGGAAGGTATGAATATTTCTCGTATTCAGGCCCATGCACAGAACCTGGAAGAACGACAGTAATAACAAAAGAGTGAGCTAGTGCACGTCTGCCTTTTGTAGGAAAGAGGTTTGATCGCCCTATTTATTCCGGACCAGGTCAGAGTTCCAGAGCTCCGAGTTCTCAGTACAGGGGTGACTCCGATCAGATTAGACCACCTTTACCACAGTGCACTCAATGTGGTAGGCTACATTCGAGACAGTGCCGCCTAGGTACAGATGCTTGTTATGCCTGCGGACAGACAGGTTATATGATGCGTGATTGTCCGTCGAGAGGTGGCAGAGGTATGGTTCAGCCCACAGGATCAGCAGCGGTTCTTCATCATTGGTACACCCTCTAGGGCAGCATTCAAAGACATCGGCTAGTCGTGGAAGTGGTAGAGGGGGAGCCTCCAACTCGAGCGGCACTCAGAACCATATTTATGCATTAGCTGGGCACTAAGATGTCGAGTCTTCACCCGATGTAGTTACATGTATATTATCAATATCTTCTCATGATGTATATGCATTGATTGATCCAGGGTCTACACTATCATATATTACTGCTTATATTGCCGGCCGAATTGGGGTGAAACCTGAGTCGATTAAACCTTTGGAGGTATCTACACCCGTTGGTGACCCTGTTGTAGCTAGTCGAGTATATAAAAATTGTGTGGTTATAGTTTGTGATCATGGTACCATGGCAGATCTGATTGAGGTCAATATGGTAGATTTTGATGTTATTATAGGTATGGATTGGTTGGCTTCTTGTTATGCAAATGTTGATTGTAGAACGAAGATGGTTCGTTTTCGGTTTCAAAGAGAGCCAGTTCTAGAATGGAAGGGTAATACGGCCTCTCCGAGAGGTAGGTTTATTTCCTATCTCAAGGCAAGAAAGATGATTGCTAAGGGATGTATTTATCATCTAGTTCGGGTTCAGGATATGGAGGCGAAGCCACCAACTCGTCAATCCGGTCCAGTGGCGAATAAGTTCTCAGATGTGTTCCCGGACGAGCTTTCAGGTCTTCCACCAGAACAGGAGATCGACTTTGATATTGACGTGTTGCCAGATACAAAGCCAATATCTATTCCTCCCTATAGAATTGGTCCTGCGAAACTGAGGAAGTTGAAGGATTTGCTTGAGAAAGGTTTTATCAGGCCTAGTTCGTCCCCATAGGGAGCACCCATTTTATTAGTAAGGAAGAAAGATGGCTCCTTACGGATGTGTATCTACTATAGGCAGCTGAATAAGGTGACAATAAAGAACAAGTATCCCCTTCCAAGAATCAATGATTAATTTGATCAGTTGCAGGATGCCAAATAGTTCTCAAAGATAGACTTGAGATCGGGGTATCACCAGGTGAGAGTTAGGGAGAAAGATATTCCGAAGACAGCTTTTCGAACCAGATATGGTCATTTCGAGTTTCGGGTGATGTCGTTTGGGTTGACTAACGCTTCGGCAATATTCATGGATTTGATGAACAGTGTATTCAGGCCATTCTTAGATTTGTTTGTGATTGTATTCATTGATGACATTCTTGTATATTCTCGATCCGAGGTTGAATATGCAGATCATTTACGTACCGTTCTAAGAACTCTCCAAGCTCGGGAGTCATATGCAAAATTCTCAAAATGCGAGTTTTGGTTGAATTCGGTAACTTTTCTAGGGCACATTATTTCAGCTGATGGTATTCGGGTGGATACCCAAAAGATTGAAGCAGTGAAGACTTGGCCAAGACCTATAACACCTACTAAGTTCGTAGTTTTCTGGGTTTGGCAGGTTATTATAGGAGATTTGTAGAAGGTTTTTCTTTCATCTCTGTGCCATTAATCAAGCTAACTCAGAAAGCAGCTAAGTTGCGATGGACGGATGCTTATGAGCACAGTTTCCAAGAGTTGAAGAATAGATTGACTTCTGCCCCGGTCCTGACACTTCCAGAAGGATCCGAGGGCTATGTTGTTTATTATGATGCTTCAGGCATTGGCCTAGGCTGTGTGTTTGTCACGACCCAACCAGAGGGCCATGAAGGGCACCCGGAACTGACCTGCCGAGCACCTTTGAACATACCTCTCATAATCATCTCTACGTAAACCACAAAGATAGCTCATGGGTGTCATAATGTATAAAGGCATATGTCACAAGATAACGGCACATTTCTATATAATCATCAACAATTATACCCATCATCACAAGCCGACAAGGCTGCCAAAATATTATACAATACTATGAACTAATAAGGTTATGGGACATCTAGCTACATACATCTGTCTACAAGCCTCTATATAGCATACAGGAATCCATAAAGACGGGGCAGGACTCCGCCATGCCAATTATATACACAAAAGATGTAATACCAACAAACTGCAGCTCCGAAGCAAATGGAGCGCTTTTGAGACTCCGCTGATGAAGCTCCTAACTATCGGATAAATCTCTGTCTACGTGTCACGACCCGACTAGGGCCATGACGGGCACCCGGGGCTGACCACCGAGCTCCACTCATTCTATTACTCATCTGCTCTCATTCATATTGCTTATGCACATAATCATAGAAAACTATTTTCATTTGAAACGTATTCACTTTATATACATGAGCCCTTCGGCTATCAAAATAATATATATATATATATATATATATATATATATATATATATATATATACACGCATACTATGAGAAACTTGTGAGACCATACTACCCACAACTCGCGCATCTACGAGCCTCTACTAGAGTGCTAGACATAGGGACCGGACAGACCCCGTCATGCCCAAAACATACATATACATATATACCAAAAGAATAATCAATGGCACCTCGAGAAAAATGGAGTGCTCTCAAATCGACTAATAGCTCTACGAGTCTAGATCGCCTCCTCGTCTACCTGTGGGCATGAACACAGCATCCAAAGAAAACGGACGTCAGTACAAACATTGCACGGATTATGTAAGGCATAAACAATAATAACACATCAATGAAATGAGGAGGCATGAAATGAGGAGCAATCTGTAACTGACTGTGAATCATAAAAGAAATAACGCATGCTGGCTTACTTTCATAATCATCATCATATCATGTATGCATATATGTATAAGCTGCCCGACCATATAGGTATGGTGTGATAATCATTAGCATTAGCCTGCGTCCAGGCCTCCCGCGTCCGGGGTACCATCTCATGCCGCCCACTAGTGGTGTCTGCCCATGCCATCTGGCCATAGTGTATACGCTGCCCGCCTTAGCGGTGACTGCCCGGCCATGTAGGCGCGGTGTAATATCATCATCATATACTCATCATCATATACTCATCATAATGTACTCATCATACTATACTTATCATAATGCATGCATGGAAACTCAAGGACAACTATACTTTATCGGGGTGACATAAGGTCGTGAACCCCCGATTTCATTATGGAGCATTTATAAACATTCTGCCTCACCTTGAAGGAATTAGCATATAAGGTGAGTGTATATAATAAACATCATCAATGGATTATAGATAACATCATTAGCTTTATAGAAACATCATATCATGGACTCTAGAATCTTTAGGCTTAAGCTTATCATCATCATTATCGTACTCATAGTGTATCTCTTATCTCATGTGGCTATTCATGAACAAGGACTCTTAGTTTTCTTGAAGATATGAGATTCATGAAGAAGGAGAAAATTCATGCCATAAGATTCATGCCTTAGAAAGAAAGGACTAGCCTCACATACCTTTTCCTTTAGTTATTCTATAACTTGATCGTTCTCCTTTAATGCTCACGTCTTTACCTTCAAGAGAGTTCGTATCGACATTAGCTAAACAATTATAAGAACGTGCATACTAAAGCTAGAGAAAATTGAGTAGCATTTCCTTTGTTTATATGACTTCCTCCATATTCCATATCAACTCCCAAACATTCATAACAACAATCATAATATCCTCAACAACAATCACCATTCATTTGCATTATCCGCATTTCACAAGTTCACTTCAAATTCTCCATAATCATGGTCATAGTTCACTATCGCGTTCTTTCACATATGATACTCATTACATGTTCTAAATGTTATTCATAATCACAACATATCAATATCCACAATTCAATCCAAGCTTCTATTCAAAAATGACACTATTGCCATATTTATGACCCATTTTCTATTTTCTTCTACAATCCAAGTGTTTCAACTTATCAATACCTCAAACATCATGAAAATACCATAAAAATTACCTTATATAGTGTAGGAACAAGCCTTGAGTGGAAATACTCTTCTAGCACCAAAACCCTATTTCACTTCTCTTGGGATTTCTTGGCTTCGATGACTTTAATGTGTTTCACAATCTTGATTCTTGTTGGTTTGATGAAGTTGATCATCAATTTCCTTTGGTTTCTTGTGGATGAAGAGTGGAGAATATTTTAGAGGGTTCTTGACTTGTGGAGGAAAGAATGAAATGAAAATAAAATGAGAGAGAGGTCCCTTATATTAATTCAAAATCTGTCCCGACCAGAACATACGGACCAACATACGGTCCGTATATTTTATACTGACCGTATGTCTGGACCGTATGTTTGGTCCAGTGAAGTGTGCCATTCTGGGCTGAACCTACGGCTGGACATACGGTCCGTATGTTTTATACGGCCAGTATGTCTGGCCGTATAATGCCCAGCTATCCGAAACTTGTTCTCGTCGACTCGTTTGATCTCCGATCCTTATGTAACCTTCTTAACACTTGTTTAACACCTCAATACCAATCTAAGAGACATTATAACTCTTTCCCAAAGCATCATTAGAACGTCATTAACTCGATACTCGTAATTCTTGTCCGACACACAATATATGACTCGCTTTCCTTACCTTATATGCCTTTGAAATCTCGTTTAGGGTCATCACATGCTATTTCTTACTTATCAAAACATCGTATACACCGTGCCCTTCGTTGGCCTATTCACTGTACGTTAACGGGAAATTTTCAAGGTGTAACTGTTATATCCCGTATTTTGTACATTGGGACAATCCGATTTAACTATGATAAGTTAGGGACAAAACTATTCCGGGGTACAAAGTCGGGATTTTTGACCTTCGATTTTGTTTTAAGACCTAAAGTGTTCGTGAATTTGTTGGCATGGAACAATTTGGAAAATTTGGGACCAAAATTGGAATTATTGGAAGTTGAAAATCATGCATTTTTTCTTGCTTTGGCCGTGTGGTGTGGGAGTTGGCCCACACAATTTGTGGATAATTTTAATTGGTCCAACACATGTGTGGGCCAAAGGACACATGTATGATTTACCTAGGAGCTTAAAAGATGATCACTAAGTCATCTTTCTTCATTCTCAACACTTAGAAAAAAAGACAAGAAGTTGAAGAGCAAAGGAGGCTCTCGGCCAAGACCATAAAAATTGAAGTCCAGTCTTAGCCATCCTAAAATTATTTCTTTGATGCAAACCCATTAATTTGAGGTCCCTAAGTAACGTGGAAGTGTTGTTCGGGTCATCCAATCATCCGTTCTCATCCTTGCAAACCCTAGCCTAGTGTAGAGTTGAAGAAGAAAGGTGAGATTTTAATCATGTTTTATATGTTATGAATGTTGTATGCATGTCATAGTATGTTAAAATGAAGGAAATTCATGAAATATGGCATGTTGGAGTGGAGGTTGTGTATGTAGTGCCTAGCCGTGTAAGTGTGTGTGTGTTGTGTTGTGTTGAAGCAATGAATTAAAGTCTAGTTAGCATGTTATGATCATTGTAGGGTGAAGAAATGGATGAGAATCATCAATATGTATATATGTAGTGTTGGCCGAAAATGGGTCATATTATATGGCAATGAATGGATTAATTCTACTTAATGTTTTAGTTGTCGTCGTTATAAATTCTATGTTGGAAATGAGAGTTTAATGACTCAAGATTGATGTTGTAATTGTATGGGCTGATTTGGAGGCTATTGTGCATCTAATGTAATTTGTATATTTATAAGAATGACATTGTTAGAATGTGGATTGTTGGTGCAAATCATGATTTGAAAGTGAGGAATGGGTTATAGTGGTGTTCTCGGGTTTGGGGCAGATTTCGGGTGAGTTGGGATGTTGTTTGGGATGTTTGAAATGTTGTATGAATTGTTTAAAATGTCTTTGAATATTGTTGGTATGGGTTCGGGTTAGTATTTGAATGTATAAGCGTTGATGTTGGCTTGAAGGTAAGCCGTTGAATTGAATATATTGAAAGTTGTTGAATGATGTAAAGGAGAGTTACTAATGTTATATTGCCTTTCAGATCGATTATTGATGTTGCTAGGTTGGTTGTTGATTTGGCCGAGTTAAATTCTCGGGGTTGGCCTATTTACAGGGGAAATGCTGCCCAAATTTCTGTAGAATTAAGTGCTAATTTGGAATTAAATGCCTAAATGCCTATGGCTAATGTTTGGCATATTATGACGTATTTGTAGACCTTGGAGAGCCCGAGGTGTATATTACACCCCCAAGTTTCGGTACATTGAGATTTATTAGGAGTTAGCTAGTTAACTATAGACACCGGAGTTATTGTCGAAAGGATGCAAGATTATTGATGCTCGTTTTGCAATACAAGAGTCCGAGTTCGTGTAATAGGTTATGGAAGGAAAGTTAAGGACAAGGCCATTCTTTTTTTTGATTTAATGCGCAAGTCGCTTATAAATATTATTAGCATGGAATATTAAGGGCAAACTTGGAATTCGGGAACTATTATATTTCAAGGATTAAGTGTACATGTGGACAAGATGACTAGGCAAGCAATAAAATTGGTCATCTTTATGACTTAAGAAATTCTAGAAACTTGGAGAAAAAAGAAAGAAAGAAAGAAAAAAAAAATAAGGGGAGCCATGTGGCCGGCCACCTAGGTGTGGGCCATGGTGTTACATCCCGTGTTTTTGCACGTTCGGGAAATTTGGACATAAGTGTGATTTGTAAGAATAAGGGCATGCTTTGATTTTATGTGGTGTGTATGTTGTTACTTATGGGAAATGTTGACACGAGAACATTGGAGAGGCCAAGGGCAAAATTGGAATCTTGGAAATTTGTTTTGGAAATTGCAAAATATGATTTATAAGCAATTGGGCTCAAAAAAAAAAAAAAAATAAGAGAAAAGAGGCCCAAAAGAGAGGGGGGTGGCCGGCCAAATTATGGCCCAACCCACCAAAAATTTATTAAATTTTTGCATGTGCCAAATATATAAGGATTGTTATCCTTAGAAACTTCAAGAAAAAAAAAAGAGAAATCAAGAACAAAGAGAAGAGAGGAAACGGCCAAGAGAGAAAAAAGAAAGGAAGAAATTTTTTCCAAGCCTTAGTCTTTGATTCAAAAA
>NW_026716075.1:0-18324 GCF_029784015.1 Lycium ferocissimum
CCACCTTTCTTATTATTTCACTTCAAGGTTTTCGTAAACGACTTGTATGCCAAGCACAATAAAAATATGACCTCGCTTATTAACTTCCCGCAAATACCTTGAATTATCCGAACGCTCAAAAATGCGGGATATAACAGCAAAGTCTCTAACACAGATCCAGAAAATCAAATCAGACAGACTCTGACTCGGCAGTACTCCGGGGAAAATGGAGCTCGCCACCTCTGCTGGAACGTCTTCTATAATCACATCAGCTCATCTGGGAGTACCTGCGCGGCATGAAACGCAGCCCCCGAAGACAGGGGGTCAGTACGGAAAATGTACTGAGTACGTAAGGCATACTGATACGGAGAAACGAACTATACCGAAGGCAAGCGAACGATCGGATACATACGTTACTCGGACTAGCAACCGCTTACCTTACAAACCCAACTCATACATACTCGCTACATGTGCCAAAAAGTGTACGAAACTAGGTAAGTCACGTAGTACCGGAAGCGCCTACTTTATAAGTCACGGATCGCATGTCCGAAGAGGTACAAAATACGAGCGAACCCGTGATGTCACACGTCGACGAAGTACGGAGCGTGCGAATGTTCGGATGAGGTCATGTACCGGACGGAATACGTAACATACGGATCGTACGGATGCGGTATATATCGAACGAGTGCAAAACGTACTGAAGGCTCGAGAGGATGACATATGTCGGATTTAATACGTAAAAGCATATCAAAATCATAAATCTCGTATGTGTATGGGGTGTCCGCCCTCCGATTGTAGGACTCGGTGATTAGAATCATGTATAGCGAATCGAGATGTCATATATGCAAATAACGTGTCCCGCCCTTTATTAAGGGACTCGGTAGATAAAATCATGCATATCGAATCATATGTACATAACGTGTCCGCCCTTTATTAAGGGACTCGGTAGATAAAATCATGCATATCATAATCGTGCATATAACGTGTCCGCCCCTTTCATCACGGGTCTCGGTGAGTAATAATCATGTGCCATCACTGCCACCGTCCCCATAACATCACATCATAGTCACATACAAACATAACGTGTCCCGCCCGCAAGTACGAGGGACTCGGTGAATACGCAGAAGTGCGCACGAGAACATGTCCCGGCCGGGACTCGGTGAATCGAATCGTATCGTAACGTACACACGAGATCATAACATGCCCCGGCCCGGACTCGATGAAAGATACATTGAGTCGCGCACGAGCGAGTAGTGCGTAAACATATGCATATGAAATCGGACTCGATGAATACATACGCTTATTAACATACGAAGATTCGAACAAGTCTCGGGTTCTTCCGGGTTAGCATCGGAGAGTTATAGCATTTAACATACCGAAACCTCTTCGGACTTTCAAACGATCCGAGATCGTGCATAAAAGACATTGAGGCTTACAAGAGGATTCTCATATCGATTACTCGGATCGGATGACTCATATCAAAACACTTATACCAACTATTCATACCAGAATGCTTACGCTGAAATTCTCATATCGGAATAATTTATGTCAGAATGCTTATATCAGAGTGTTCATATCAGATCATTCGTATCGGAGTGTCTATATCAGAATAGTCAAATCAGAATACTCATATCTGCATTACCGGATTCCTATAGCAAACACGGAACATTAGCCAACAGTTTCCATTAATTATCGTACGGAATTAAAGCAAATAGTACCATACATTTAGGTCTCGGGGATTGTGGGCCCACCTTGGATCAAGTCGGGTATCGAACATAGAAACGTGGTCATTGTTTTTCATTGGTTCATCCTCAAAAGTTTCAAGGCATTCCGGTTTCATTTTTAAAAGTTACAAACATTTGAACATCTATTTACAATAAGGCGTACTCATTTAGTTCAATTCTACTGAGTCAATAGTAACTAAATTCAAGCTCAGATTTCTAGAATTAGAGTAGCCCCGAGGCACATATTCAAGCCTATTACATCTATGACATGCCAAAGAAAGAAAGAGTAGGCCTTACATACCTTTTCGCCGCTTACGCTACTCCAAATCCTCGTCAAAGTTCGCCAAAATCCGTGATTTGGTCATGTTTACCAATTACTATTCATGAAGCTTTAAAACTCCAATCTTGAACTTGTTTTTATCTCGCCGAAAAAATTAAAGACTCCTCCCCGTAAATGCACCATCCCGAGAATATGGCTCGGCCCAAATTAACATTAACAACAATCCGGGATTCAACCCGCCAAACTTTCAATCATAATATCACAACTTATACCAACAACTTCAACAATTGGCTAGAATCACATACTAACATATATAGTCATCTTTATACATAAGCGACGACTTGCAACAAGTTTCACAGCTTTCTATCCAATATGAACGTTTTCATACTCGTTTACTCTTCAAAACCATTCCAATATCATTTAGAGGCATTACATATGATTTTTCATATTATTCACAAAACATACAAACTTCCCACCGAAATCATACTTATCCAAAACTTCCATTTTTCTCAACAAACACATCGTAACACATTATCATCTTCCAACTTCATTAACGACAATCATAACTAACACCTAAACCATTCATTTCCATAATTACATCACAACTATGTTAGAACACATATACTTTCCTATAACACATATATGCAATTCCAATGCCAAACTTTAATCGTTAAACTTCCATCACACTATAAAGATCACAACGACGCAACTAACATATTAAACAAAATAATTCCATCACCATTGCTCCACCTATAGGTCACGGCCACATACACTTCTTCAAATTTATTCCGTTTTCGTTCTACTTTCCTTTCCAACACAAATTCTACAATAACCACAATCAAAATACAACACAAAATTCAACTCATTCTAACTACACCATATCCCATGCATTCGGCCACATGCACACAAACACCCTTGCCATGTAAACTTCCATATTCCTATGAATTCTATTCATTTCCATATATTACAACACAAACCAAATCTTCATAACCCATAAAAGAGAATGAAATCATACCTTTTCTTCCAAAGTTCTTCACTTGGTCAAGGTGTCCAATTGAAGAAACAAGTGCTCCTTCTTCCGAAACAATTACACCACGTTGTAGAGGAGGCTTGAATTAGTAGGAATACAACAAGAATATAATTTTTGGAACAAATTTTCAAG
The DNA here is from genome assembly GCF_029784015.1 of Lycium ferocissimum. Lineage (NCBI taxonomy): Eukaryota > Viridiplantae > Streptophyta > Magnoliopsida > Solanales > Solanaceae > Lycium > Lycium ferocissimum. The sequence goes on from NW_026716075.1 coordinate 3,146, forward strand.
GGGTGAAATGATGGGGTGTTAAACACCCCTTCTCCTTGTTCTTCTTCTTTTTTTCTTTTCTTGCTTTCTTTCTCTTCCTCCCTTAAAATATGACTACACACACATATATATAGTTATGCAAGTCATGTGAGGGGCACATGGCTCCCCTCTCTAGATTTTTCTTTCTTTTTCCTTTTATTTATTTATTCTAGAATTTTCTTGAAATCTTGACAAAGATGACTTAATTGTCATCTTTTTTCTTCACATGGCCAATATGGCCTTTTATGGAATTTTCATGAAACTCGGGTGAAATTCCCATTTTGCCCCTCGACTTTTCTCAATATTACGATTTTGCCCCTAACCTTCCACATTATTTCCATTGGCCATTTTGCAAATTCTCTCTTTTTATCCTTGGCCTTTCTTAATATTTCCCCATGCAATAATAGTCATAGATTGTATTTATAACAACTCGTACACCAAAATAATTTTTGAAATGGTCTCGTCCTTAGCTTCCCACAACGACTTCGAAATATCCAAACGTACAAAGTACGGGCCATAACACCATCCCCATCATCACATCATCATATCATATACACATATACATATAGCGTGCACGGCCTACAGTGAGGGACCGGTGAACAATGCGAGTAGAAGTTGCACGAATGCGTACCCGGCCGGGACTCGGTGAAAAAGATGCATTGAGCTTGCACGAGCGAGTAGTGAGAAACCATATGCACATAAATCATTTCAAAGACTCAATGGAGTAATCATAATGAATCGTCGAGAATCGGACAATAGTTATATCAAAAAGCTTTCGGACATTACTCGGAAACATATCGAATATCATAAGCATAATAGAGTAACATAAAGATCATAGTCATATGTCAAATCAATCGAGTCGCACTCGGAACGTTACGGACATTAGTCATTATGGAACTTCCTACAAGCATATCGAAGCGATCCGAGCCTTTCTGTGAAAGTTACGGACGTTCGTAGTTTCGGAATCATTTAAGAATAAAACTCTTTTGAAAACAGAACTTTCATGCAATTTTTGACATTTAGTCATACAAAAACGTAAAGATCATAATTCGGTTACATTAAGGATATGAACATTAAGAAACAAATAAGAATCATAAGCATGCTCGGATCGCGAGAATAGAATTACCTTGAAACTCGTGTCATAGCTTACTTACACTAAGACATGCCAAAAAGAAAGGTGAGCTTTACATACCTTAGCCGCTTCTTAAGCTAATCCGAACTTACGTCTCGACTTCTCACGATCTACAATAACATTGATAGGCATCGAACATTAGCCATAAACATCGAAGAATCCAATTCCAAGCCATTACTTTTTCTACCGAAATTTCGGCAGCATTTCCCCTATAAATTGGACATCCCCGAGAATTTAACTCGGCCAAATCCATCAACAACCATACCAACAGACATTCCAACAACATCAACCATTAATTCAAAACGCATTCTAACATTAATAACCTTCTTTCACATAATGCGATGACATTCATTTATATTCAATTCAACTACATATATCCAAACTAATATCGACGATCGCATATTCAAATAACAATCCAAAACCTTTCAAACACGATTCAAGAACATTTTCAACAATCCGCACAATATTCAAAGTAATCCAACCAACCTACTACTTCACCCGAAATCCTCTAAGTTCAAGAAAACAATCAACGACACATTTCTTCCTTTCAAGTTCATCAACTATATCGACAATTCACACATTGACAACATTATCTTCCACAAATTCATGAAACTATATTAGAATTTCTTTAGGTTCTAAATCAGCCCACCAACAATTACAACTTCAATTTAAGTCATCAAACCTTCATTTCCATCACATAATTCATAACAACATCAACCAAAACACTAAATGAGTTCAATTCATCACCCTACACAACATGACCTACACACGGCCAAAACAACACACGGCCCCAATAGCAACCACACTTCAATTTGAATCATTAAACTTTCATTTGCATCATACAACCCACAACACAACAATCTAAACATGCTAAATAAAATTAATTCTTCACTTCCACACTAACCACACATATTCGGCCACACACACAACACCATGTTTTCATGAATTCCATTCATTTCCATACTCCACAACATCCACAAATCATGCATGACATATGAAAATAAGGATTGAATCTTATCTCCTTCATTCAAGTCCTTCACTCAGCTAGAGTTGAGGAATTGGAAGAATGAAGAGTTTGCTTGTCCCAACAACTATCCCATGTTAATAAGGACCTTTCACTTAGTAGAAAAGCTAGAAGAAAGTAATTTTCCTTGATCAATATTTCTTGCTCCCTCACGGATTGGACATGGCCGAATGGCCTTTTTCTCTTCTCTCCAATGTTCTTGAAATTTCTAAGGTGTGATGAAGATGACTAAGTTGTCATCTTAATTACATATTATAATGTGGCCCTATGGCCCACACTAATTCACATGGCCACTTAGGCCCTTAATTTCATGAAAAATAAATTTCTAAAACTTCACTTTTGGTCCCATATTTCATGAAATATTAGTTTCCATAATTTCACTTTTTCCCCAAATTTTCCTTAATATCTCCATCCCATGAAATCATAAGACACTTATGTCTTACAACAAAGTCGGAAAATAACCTCGTCCATAATTTGTCGCAACCAACTTAAAAATATTCCGACGTACAAAATGCGAGATATAACATCCTTCCCCCCTTTAGAACATTCGTCCTCGAATGTTCAACTAGCCGTATAGGGCCTTAAGGGTCTCGGGGGTTTCCTTTGCTACCATAACACGTAATCTCATTTACCAATCATATTTCTCTTTCATTATCCTCCTCAGGTCCGCAAGTCATTTCCTTTCTATTATTATTCCGCCACGGTGCCTTAACGGAAGCTACATCTTTAGCACGCAACCCTTTGGCCTTACAATTTGTGTAATAAGGTTCGGTGCATCTCAAGTTAAGCTCTTCCTTCTTGTCGAATCCGATTACGTCCTTCACAGATGATATCTTCAAGCATACCCATTCGCCAGTCTGGGATTCTAAGTGTCGATACCGGTTGTCGTCATATGATTTCTGTCGTTTCTGAGCTACTAATAGCCGTTCCCTGTTTTAACCATTATCGGTTGATACAATTCTGAAAGAAGTTGGCGTATAAATTCACCCTCCTTTTTGTGGCCAACTATTTCTGCTCACTGGCTTAAATCGTCTTACAATCTTTCTTTACTCATCTTGTCACATTTTCAACACATTGCCTCATGTCATTACCTTATCTCTAATCCGAACTCTGCTATCGTCCCTTTGCTCGGATCCTGCTCTCAACTTTCCTGCCACACGTGATGTTGCAATCTTTACCCGAATGTACAAAAAGGGGTCAAATTATTCTAAGAACTGCCTCAACGTAGCTTTACTAACCCTTATGTTTCACTTTATCTTTGCCTCTCTTCTCCTGGTTCGTACTATTCCACATCTTACTCCCGTGCTCGCATTTGCTAGGAGTCTACCTTGTCATACTCCTTTTCCCCGCTTTTCTTACTTTCTACCATAGGAAATTTTCTCGCTAGCAACCACTCTATTGCCTACATCTTAACCTCTGATCCCGTATAGCCGTACTACCTCTCACAATATCTCCGTAAGCTACTCGTTACTTCCCTTTGTCATATTCCCTCTTTAAGTCTCCATTTCCTAATATTATGTTATTTCGGATACTTACAATTAATTGTCAGCGCCATCTCGATTATTACCTTGACTTCTATTCCTTTACTGCTGGCTCTTCGATCTCCCTAGCTTGTCTCAGCAACGAACTTTACCTGCAGCCCACACATTCGTATCCAAGACATTGTCGCGTCGATTATCTTCGCCTTACACTTGTATCTCTCTCCCTCGCTTCCCCCCTTTAGGGGTGTACTTATGCTATCGCCCAATTCTACTTTGCCCTAAATCCGTATTTCCAATCTCAATTAAGCGGTACTCTTATCCCGACATTTTGATCTCCTTGCCGTTCATTTACTCACTTTCTTTCCTTTCCAATTATCATCGTGTTGGGACTTTCCGAGTTTAACCTGTGATGAAAACAGCATCAACTTGCCTTATAACATTCGTGCCATTTATATTTTTCCTCTCACTTGAACTTCGTTATCTTGTCCGATTAACGTCTTTCATATACCACTACGTTGGTTGCCGGAATACACATATCCTTTGATCTAGCCATGTACAGGATATCTCATACATACTTATGTACACATATAGCCTTTCTCTTATCTTGCTTACAAGGTATCTTCAAACACTATTCCAACTTACCCTAATTCCAGAGCTGCGATGTACCCTTTTCCTCTTTATCGATCTAATTCGCTCCGTTTTGCGTGACCTTTTAGGGTTTTCGTCACTCCCCTCGACTCTTAATTTATCCTTAAATCACTCTAACTCCTCATTTACTTCCTGCGTCTGAATTTGTAAAATTTTCAGAAAACTTCCCAGAGGGTCACCCATCCTAGAATTTCTCTCGCTTTAGCACGCTTAACTTTAGAACTCTGGCGGAATACGACACTTTAACGCTCGTATAACTGCGTCCAATTTATCGCATGACCTCCGTCACGTAGTCTGGGGTAAATTGAAGCCTTCAGAGATTTCAACACGCCCTCGTAACACAATTACCATTTTGCCCTCCTTTGGTCCTCGGTATTCGCCTTTCACCTGTGGATGTGATTACTTTTCGTCCTGAACTTTCAAGTGCCCAATGGCGACTTGATTACCGGCCTTTGGATTTCTGCTCCCATTTTACCCCGTTCCTCGTCTTTTCTGTAACCGAGTCTTTCACATTCCCGTCACTTATAGTACTCGTGTCCTTAGTTACACATGTCATAATCTACTATTATACTGTTATCTCTCTCTCTTCCCATTCTCTCCTTCCGATTACCCTTTCTTTTCTTACGCTCACTATCATTTCCACTATCGTATAACGCTTATTCCAAACTCTCTTTACAAAACTTGATAAGTCTCGCTTATTCGCTCTATAGCTCACTTTTCCGTTTCACCTTACTTTTATATTCTAGCTACGTAGACCACGTCATAGCTTTAGCCGCTTTCTCATTAGGCTTTACTTATTTCCATAACAGTCCTCGCTGTATTCATATTACATCCTGTTCGTAATCAACCCGATAATATAACACTTCTTAATCCTTCACCCTTTCTGGCCCACTTTATTCTTAACATCTCACAGGCTGTCTTATCTATACATTCATACCCGTCGCAATTTCTCCCCCTGTGCTCTTATCTTAATCGTACTATTACTTCTTTTAACTATAAACGCGTCATAATTCGTCCCTGCTTATCAGTTCGGTCAGTACCTTAAATAACATTTCATCAAAATTTACCAGCTCGAATCATTTCTTAGGATTACCAGACCTTTCCCAATTCTTTTCACCGTGTCGATATCGAATTTCTAATTATGGTCATCCCCAATTCCGCAATTAACCTTTTTCCCGAAGTCGACTGCGCTCGTATCTTAGTCAAATTTCTTTTCTCATTACTATTGGCTCGACCGTTCCAGACATACCACAAACCTATACCTCATTATTTCTGGAAAAATTTCGGCAGAGTTTCCTCTATAACTGTTACTATCTCAAAACCTGTACACAGGAAATACCAACAATGCCTCACAGGGCCAACATATATATATATATATGCATATCATATCATATCACGGCCTCACAGGGCTCCCAACATCATGGACAGTACAAAAATAATAATAAACATATCTTGTATGCCCAACTCAATCACCTGTCACACTTTCTTGTCTACTTTCCCTTTTTGATCTCAACTTGTATTTTAATCGTACTTTAATATCTTACTCGACATATGTCTTGCATACCTTTGCTTACCTGCATACTTCGTAGCTTCCAATGTCGCTAGTCGTTTTCTTCCGTCGATGCCTTTCTCTGCCGGAAATCAAAGGTTAGCGCCAATAATCTCATTTTCTACGACTTGGCTCTACGGCACGATCTAAGATGTCAAAGAAGAGTAACCATCCTAGATGCCCCGTAGCCTCCTGTTTATAAATGTGGCGCGCTTCACACCATAAACAGGACTCTACCGGACACGACTTTGCAGACACCCCCAAGACGAACCGCTCTGATACCAATTTGTCACACCCTAATTTCTGTTAGGGCGTGATGGGCACCCGACCCTTATTTAGGGCCGAGCGAACCCGCTGACTCACATAATACTCATAATCACTGGACCTTTAAACAATAACATAGATACACAATGAAAGTTTTTCAAAAATAATATGCTTTTTGCCTTTTCGAATCAAGAAAATCTATAACATATAGAAACATATTGCACTTATAATACAATACATGATAACACATCGGCTTATATAGCCTCTTACATAACCAACATCTTATACCCACGACAATCGTCTCCGCAAAGTCTCTAACACGGAACATGAATCCATATCATAATACTTTGACTCGGCAAAGCACTCCGGAGAAATGGAGCTCGCCAATCCCGCCTGGAACATCTCCTACTAATATCTTGACTCACTTTGGTGTACCACTGCGCGGCATGAAACGCGCCCCGAAGAAAGGGGTCGGTACGGAATATGTCTTGAGTATGTAAAGCATGAAATATAATAAGCGGGATATACTTGAAGTAAAGAGTACGGAAAAATCATAAGACTTGCCTTTTGAAAAACATTTGTCATACATATACATATATCGGTAAATAAAATCATATCATAATCGTATCATCATATTATCGTACGTATATACGTACCCGGCCCTCTAATGAGGGGCTCGGTGAGTAAAATCATGTCATTGTACATAAATACGTACCCGGCCCTCTAGTGAGGGACTCGGTGAGTAAATCATATCATAATCATGTCATCATGCCATTATATATATATATACATACCGTACCCGGCCCTCTAGTGAGGGACTCGGTGAAGCGTGTCCCGGCCCCGCTAGCAAGGGACTCGGTGTGCCATCCTGGCCTCCATCCCCATCATCACATCATCATATCATATATACATATATATATATAGCGTACCCGGCCCTCTAGTGAGGGACTCGGTGAACAATGCAGAGAAGTTGCACGAATGCGTACCCGGCCCGGGACTCGGTGAAAGATGCATTGAGCTTGCACGAGCAGAGTAGTGAGAAACCATATGCACATAAATCATTTCCAAAGACTCAATGGAGTAATCATAATGAATCGTCATTCGAAAATCCGGACAATAGTTATATCAAAAAGCTTTCGGACATTACTCGGAAACATATCGTATATCATAAGCCTAATAGAGTATCGTAAAGATCATAATCATATGTCAAATCAATCCGAGTCTGCCTCGGAACGTTACGGACATTAGTCATTATGGAACTTCCTACAAGCATATCGAAGCGATCCGAGCCTTTCTGTGAAAGTTACGGACGTTCGTAGTTTCGGAATCATTTAAGAATAAAACTCTTTTGAAAACAGAACTTTCATGCAATTTTCGACATTTAGTCATACAAAAACGTAAAGATCATAATTCGATTACATTAAGGATATGAACATCAAGAAACAAATAAGAATCATAAGCATGCTCGGACCGCGAGAATAGAATTACCTCGAAACTCGTGTCATAGCTTACTTACACTAAGACATGCCAAAAAAGAAAGGTGAGCTTTACATAGCTTAGCCGCTTTTTAAGCTAATCCGAACTTACGTCTCAACTTTTCACCATCTACAATAACGTCATTAAATATCAACCATTAGCCATAAGCACTTAGGCATTCAATACCAAATTAACACTTTATCTACCGAAATTTCGGCAGCATTTCCCCTATAAATTGGACATCCCCGAGAATTTAACTCGGCCAAATCCATCAACAACCATACCAACAGACATTCCAACAACATCAACCATTAATTCAAAACGCATTCTAACATTAATAACCTTCTTTCACATAATGCGACGACATTCATTTATATTCAATTCAACTACATATATCCAAACTAATATCAACGATCACATATTCAAATAACAATCCAAAACCTTTCAAACACGATTCAAGAACATTTTCAACAATCCGCACAATATTCAAAGTAATCCCACCAACCTACTACTTCACCCGAAATCCTCTAAGTTCAAGAAAACAATCAACGACACATTTCTTCCTTTCAAGTTCATCAACTATATCGACAATTCACACATTGACAACATTATCTTCCACAAATTCATGAAACTATATTAGAATTTCTTTAGGTTCTAAATCAGCCCACCAACAATTACAACTTCAATTTAAGTCATCAAACCTTCATTTCCATCACATAATTCATAACAACATCAACCAAAACACTAAATGAGTTCAATTCATCACCCTACACAACATGACCTACACACGGCCAAAACAACACACGGCCCCAATAGCAACCACACTTCAATTTGAATCATTAAACTTTCATTTGCATCATACAACCCACAACACAACAATCTAAACATGCTAAATAAAATTAATTCTTCACTTCCACACTAACCACACATATTCGGCCACACACACAACACCATGTTTTCATGAATTCCATTCATTTCCATACTCCACAACATCCACAAATCATGCATGACATATGAAAATAAGGATTGAATCTTATCTCCTTCATTCAAGTCCTTCACTCAGCTAGAGTTGAGGAATTTGAAGAATGAAGAGTTTGCTTGTCCCAACAACTATCCCATGTTAATAAGGACCTTTCACTTAGTAGAAAAGCTAGAAGAAAGTAATTTTCCTTGATCAATATTTCTTGCTCCCTCACGGATTGGACATGGCCGAATGGCCTTTTTCTCTTCTCTCCAATGTTCTTGAAATTTCTAAGGTGTAGGAAATGATGAAGATGACTTAATTGTCATCTTTTACTACATATATAATTTACCCATGTGGCCCTATGGCCCACACTAATTCACATGGCCACTTAGGCCCTTAATTTCATGAAAAATAAATTTCTAAAACTTCACTTTTGGTCCCATATTTCATGAAATATTAGTTTCCATAATTTCACTTTTTCCCCAAATTTTCCTTAATATCTCCATCCCATGAAATCATAAGACACTTATGTCTTACAACAAAGTCGGAAAATAACCTCGTCCATAATTTGTCGCAACCAACTTAAAAATATTCCGACGTACAAAATGCGAGATATAACAATATCGTCTCCTTTTAATTCCTTAGTCGGACTCTTTAATTCCTTACAATATCATCCTATTCATACTTGAAATTTTGCTACTATTTCCTCTCCTCAGTTTTAGAGTAATTGCAATATAAACTCATAAACATGGAACTAAGATAAAATCCTACTTAATCATAACTTCCTTTTGATACGAGTATGCTTTCTTCTTAAGTCCTTGATTCTCTTGTACTGGTGATCATCTGAGACTTAAATTAGCCTATGTTCTTCTTTGACTCCCTATCGTTGTCCTTACACCATTTTTGTCGGCCATTGCATCATGACGATTGTTTATATGGTTCTATAACATATACTCTCACATTTGATATGACCGGCGACTTGTGACTCCACGACTTGCGAGGTACTTTCTATTCTCAGGTAGCACTGTTGTCTTGCTATCCATAGACACACTATCTCCCTTTCCTTTGGAGATCATTGAACTCCCTATAATTATTCCTCTTGTTAAAACTTTCATCTCTCTCTAGTGCTAAGATTTCCCTTCTTGTAATCAGTTGTCCTTTATACTTACTCCGTTCGGCGCTTACGAGACCATTCTTACTCTTTCGTTACCTCTCGGAGTACATTTTGCACACTTAAATGTAACAAAAATTTCTCCGATACGAGCGATTCGAACCATAGTCCGGAGACATAACATATTGCATTGACGAAACTCATTCTCCTTCCTAGATTTGTCTCATGATATACCTGCATTTAATCCATTCTCACTTTTCTTTAGCACATTCTTGACATATCGGTTCATCTCGAAATTTGACTCTTCAATCAAATATATTTCCCTCTCTTGAGCTTGAATATTGTAGCTCATCTTAGGCTGAATTTGTTCTCTCCCCTTTTTAAAGGATGTTCTCATATACCATAACTTTTGAGTGTTAACCGTCATTGATAGTCATCTAGCTAACCTTAGTGATTCTTCAACTCCTCTATTCCATATAATGCCGGAGTTCTTTTCATCGCATGGTTTAATTTGTTTTCCTTTTTGCTAGTTGAGTTCTTATATCAAATCAAAATGCTTATACATATCGGATACAATTCAAATGCTTTCTTTATTGTCTTTTCACTTCTACCTCTCATGACTAATAGTCCCCTAGGTTAATGAATTAATGGGGACATTGGAATTCATTAGGCCCCTTATGGAGTGTCCGACTATACCACACTATTTTAGCCCTAATCTTTCTCCACGATCATTTTCTTAATATCCTTAAAATTCTCCATGCTCTGGGTTCCTAATTCCGATTTATATCTATACTATGCCATTAAAAGTTGATATTCCACACCATCTATTCCCACGACTCGTCCTTTCATTAGCTTAGCTCACTTTGTTCCGTAATTCTTCTTAACTACTTGCTTGCATCACAGCTATGCATCATAGTCCTTCTAGTGTTCTGTTGGTTCTTGTTCTTATTGTGAAATCCTCACAAAGTACACCCTTTCCTTTCTTCTTTCGTCATGTCTTTATCGTCCTTTATGTTTCTACAACTTGTGCACACATATATAGATATATATCTCAAATTTTCTCGGTTCTCTTCATGATCGAATCTTTGCATCTTTCACACAATCATTGTCTTAATTTCAATTAGTTTTCCCTTGGGTAAGCCTACTGATTCACTGAACTTCTCCTTGTTGTCGGTGGCCACATAATTCCCTTAACCATTTCATTGACACCTCCTCCTTCCTTCAGTCCTTATAGTTTCTTTTGTTTTCCTTTACTCGTAAAGTGCCTGTTTCCATTAGTCATCCTTTACTCTTAGGTTAGGAAACCTTAGAGTGTTCCGTTATGAGTGAGAATCCCTTTTGGCGCTGAAAATCTCTTCTTGAGGTACTTTCTTCCCTTCAATAGGCGTATCAACCATGGGTTCACATCCATTCTCCTAGTTAAATCTCAGGAGTTTGAAATTCCCTCGTCGCTCTCATGATATCATAACCTTCTTTTTCCTAATGCTCCTTCTGACATTGTTGGTCGCGTTACTGCTATCCGACTTTAATTCTCGAGAAAACCCAATCCTGATTCTCTCTGTAGCGCTTGCTACCTCAATTTTGAAATATAGCACAATCAATATTTTTAACATGTCATAACATCAATCATAAGGGTATACATAATACTCGATGTAGCCACTCGTGACTTATCTTTTTTATCGCTTTTCAGCACCTTTTTCTTGCGAGATATCCCATTACCATTTGATCTTACCCTAAATCTGCGGCTTTAATACATTTGCCCTCTCTTTTTGTCCAACTAGCTAGAGAATTCTAATTGTAAAGCTCATATGCTCCTAATTTCCCTCGGGCTATTCTGGTTTCTCATCTTCTTTTTTCGTATGTCTAAATTTGTAAGTCTTCCTAGCATACCTTCCTACGTCCTAATTGTAACTCCTTGCGATATAACTTTACTTAAAAAACTTTACTCATACTTGTACCCTGCCTCTTTGTCTAAAATAATCAACCTCACATCCGTTACTTTCCTGTAGCAACCGAATCGATCCTTGCAATATTTTATCTTCACTTGTACACCTACTCTCTTCTTTCCTTACACATAAGCCGACATCGCACCTAATTTCTCTATCATCAAATAACCTTCACAAAACCCGTCTAAAAAAAATTGAGGTGAATCCTTCTTATAAGGATTAGTTAGAAATACACCACATATTCCTAAGGTGGATACATTCTCTACTTCCTTCGCCGGCCACGCAACATCACATTTAGAAGTTATGTAAGCAATCTAGAAGACAATCATAACTACATTCCAACTTACCTATCCATTTCTAATTCTTGAGTTCAAGGTCATCATTAATAACCGAAGTAACTTAGCCATAATGATTCTCAGAATAGTACCAACTATCAAACACTTAGAAATCCCCTTGAGGTCGAATGACTAGTGACTTCTGAATCCCAATGTAAACTCATATCATATAGGAAAGTCCGATAAAAAAAGTTTGTGTGCCTGTCATCAACCGTCTTGTTCTTATGTATGTATAAACTTCTAGGGTAAAACTTTCCCTACTCATCAACTTCCTTTCCCATATCAATACCTTTTGGCTATCTCTTACTCACCCATCTATAAATCATAATACTGCATTTAAATTCTTAATGTCAACTTTCCTTATATCTTCAATAAATCTCAATTCTCCGAAATCTCGAATACACTCATTCCAACTCCTTTAATTACTAATCATTTTTCCCCTCCAGGGCTCTTCCCATGAATTAAAATCATTCTAAAACTCCTCTTTGAAAGCGTCTCATAATGGTTCATTCAATCATGATATACCAAACAACCGATTGTCACATTTTCCCTTCATCCTTTCTCTGTAGCCTAGACATTCAAACAATTCAATTTGTAAAAATCTCGGCAGAGTTTCCTCTATACTTCTTACTGCCTCATTCCTGCACACAGCCTAGAAAATACATCCAATGCCTCATAGGGCGATCACAATACTCGTAACGTTTACCTCAGGTTCTCATATCAAAGTCTACCAATATGAATAAGACAGGAAACATACCTTCCGGAGTAACAACTTCAATTCTTATTGATTGTCACACCCCAATTTCCGATAGGGTGTGATGGGCACCCGACCCTTATCTAGGGCCGAGCGAACCCTCTGACTATCGTAATTCTCGTATTCATATGGGCCCTCGACCAGATCGTAAATACATAATGAAAATTTTGCGAAAAATAACATACGTACAAATCCGTAATATCATATATAACAATACTACGGCTTATGGAGCCGCTCACAAGGACATCTTACACACAGTGGGCAGTCTCTAGTATGACTCGGATGTCGTAACACAAACAAACTCGACTCGGCGGCACTCCGAACAAGTCTCGCCAATCCCCCGGAACATCTGTCGCTACTAGCTTTAGCTCACACGGGTGTACCACGGCATGAAACGCGACCCCGAAGAAGAAAGGGGGTGCACGGGAATATGTACTGAGTATGTAAAGCAAGAAATCCACTAACAGAATCATAACGGGAATGAAGAACCACAAAAACAAATATAAGAACCGGAGAGTCGTAACTTGCTCGCGCAACACTTATCCTGTACATACGTATACCAGTGAGCAAAACACATCATAATCATATTAATTCGGAAATCATATTCGGAGTACAGAAAACAGATTTAGTAATCAGAATGTCAGAAGGCTTAGCTTATTCTTCTTTCTGTTCGAAAACCATCTCTGTCTTACATGAATAGAAAATAGATCATCTCATCACGTGGATAAGAACCATCATATCATCGTATCATCGCATTATCATAGGATCAGATTTTCATATCATCGATCGTCACATTATCAAATTGTTATATCATCGGATCGGACGAATAGCATATCATTCATCCTATGCGGCCCATAATGGGTCCGGCGGACGGAACGTGGTCGCCCTCTGCCTTGGGCGCCACAACACATCATACTTCGGAAGTTTTCGGATCTCCGCATCTCCGTCACACATCACGTCACATAACCACGGTACCCGGCCAAAGGGGCTCGGCGTCCGGACACATCATAACACCATAATAATAGTCGCTCATCATACCGGAAGCTCATCATACTTCGCATTGTGTGCACGATAGTACCCGGCCCGGGACTCGGCGATGAAGTAACAATCATATGCACGAAGCGAGAATCGTGGGATCTATATGCATCTCCAAACATATATACGGACTTAACGAACAATCAAAAGCAGACTATCATTCCGGGATACGGACAATAGCCAAATCGGGTTTACGTCGGATGTTACTCGTGGCTTGTCAAAGAACTTTAGTCATCATAGTTACGCGTCTTAATCATATACATACGTTCCTTATTCCAGACTTAACAGATAAGTGAGTAATCATATTCACAAAATCATAATTATAACTCGTTATGCAAGTAAAGAATCCATTTGCGGAAGTCGAAGTGAAAATAGTATTAAATTTTTCAGAAAAACAGTTAAAGGTAAGCACAGAAGGGCCGCGGGCCCCACGGACGGGTACCGACCCCATCCGAGCCCGACTACTAGAGTTAGGGGAAAGTTATGTCTTATGAGTTTACCCATTATGTTTTGGGGCGTTCCGAGCTCGTATGCAAAAGTTACGGACGTTTGAAGTTCGGAACCCTTTTTGTAGTCAAAATTCTTTTTAGGTCTTTTAAAATCCAATCCTTTGGAAACCTAAGGATCTTAGCTTGAATACATTAAGGAATATACCTTTACGATCGAACAAAGTACGTGTTTGAGCTCGGATTTTAAGAGTGGAATAACCCCGAGGCTCAGGTCATAGCCTAATAGTGCTAAGACATGCCAAGAAAGAGAGGTGAGCTTTACATACCTTGGCCGCCCTTTAAGCTAATCCAAACTTGCGTCTCAGCTTCTCGCGATCTACAAAATGTCATCGGACATCCAACATTAGCCATAAGTATTGAAGAACTCAATTCCAAGCCGTCGCTTTATCTACGGGAATTTCGGCAGCACCTCCCCTATAAATCCATCAACCCCGAGAATTTAACTCGGCCAATTTCATCAACACAATACCAACCAAACATTCTAACAACATTACCATTCAACTCTAAATATATTATAATGCCAATAACTCTTATCCAAATATTTCAACAACATTCCGAATGTTCAATTCTGTCACGACCCAACCCCGTGGGCCGTGACTGGTGTCCTACTTGGACACCCATACGTACCTACCTAACAGATCCGACATACCAAATTGCTAATTCCGTTTAAACATACATAAATCCACACAGATATAAGGTGCGTCGCATGAACATACATATACACATATACATACTGAAACCTGTACAGAAGCCGCTAGGGCCATTATATCAGACAAAATCACATATCGCACATACCTACTCGGACAGTGATAACCCACACCCCACAGACATGTCTGCAGACCTCTAACATACAGAACAGAATCAGAAGACGGGACAGGGCCCCGCCGTACCCAAATAGTCATATATACAGAACATATGTACAACAGAAGATAT
>NW_026716076.1:0-18300 GCF_029784015.1 Lycium ferocissimum
AATTCAGGGCAAAAATTCCTTGCGTCTTTTTCTTTCCCAAATTCTTTAAAACCGACTATAACTCATATTTAAAATACCAACACCTTAGATATACGATGATATACACAATTATACCAAAAGGTATACACTTTCCAAAAATTTCCCCAAAAATCTTTTTCCAACCCCAAACAAAAAAACCCAATCAATCATTTAAGACATAAAGATCAAAACCCCACATTATACAAACTAAACAAGATCAATTCACCTCCTTTCTTCCCCCTATTGGCTCACGGCCAACACCCCAAACACACACATCAGCTTTCTAAAACGTCAAAGTTACGGGATTTTTTGTCTATTCTCAATCCTTAACACATTCATATAAATTCTATAACAAAAAATAAAAAAATTCCCACCTTTTCTTGAATTCCAACCCCGCAAAGGGGACCTTGTTCCAAACTAATTATATCAAGCCGGAGAGGGGCCTTGCGTACCTACAAAAGGGGAAAGGAAGTTTTTTGGATTAGAAACAAGACTAGAAGAATTTTTTTTTTTAAGCAACAGTGTGCTAAATTTGAGAGCTTCAAGGGGCTGCTCTTCGATTTTTTTTTTTGTTTGTTTTGTGCTTTTGAAAATTCTAAGGATTTGCATGACTTTTTAATTACGTTTGGTCAATGATCATGTGAAAATCACATGACTCATTTAAGTCATGGGTTTGGGCTAGCCATGAATCATGGCCGTCATCTTGGAAATTTGGGCCTCATTTTTTTTTTCAAATTTTTCTTGGCCCAATCTCGTTGAACGCTCGTTTTTGTAATTTCCGAAATAATTTTCAAAATTCCAAATTTGCCCCCGCCTTCGATGTCTTTACACCAATAATTCCATAACCAACATAAGCATATTAACTAAAAATCAATTTATTTCCTTATAACATACAAGTCTTAATCATTCTCATAATTTCCGATTATGCAAAAACACGGGACATAACACCATGCATGCTAGCTTTTAAAACAAATCATGTAAATATCTCAGTAAGTGTTCGCCCGACCACGTAGGATCGTGTGTATAACCGCCCCGTCCATAGGAACGGGGTGTACAAGCCCGCGTCCGTGCCTCCCGCGTCCGGGGCATAATCGCCCATCGCAGTGGTGTGTTCTCCGGCCGCCCGCGGGACGGCACGGTGTCATAAAATAAATCATATTGTAAACATAAAGTACGATGAGAGCCCAAGTGAAAACTACAACTCTATCGGAGTGACGCAAGGTCGGTAACCTCCGATGATGTTATGGAATAGCCAGGCGTCGTGCCTCACCTTGAAGGGACAACCAATATAAGGCGAGACTAACAATGGAGAATAACATCATGAGAAAACATGAATAAAGATCGTAAGGCATCGTGTCATATACTAGAGATCTTTAAAATAGTCATTATCCATAAGCAGAGTTGAGAAATCAAGAAATAACTTAATCATTATCATATCGTCATATTCATGATAGGAACATATCCTCGACATATTCATCATAGCATAATTCCTCATTAGAATAATTACAACCCTTATCATTTGATAACCGGAACAACAAGGAAAATTCCCGGAATAATGGGCCCACCTTCGGGTCAAATGAGGTGGCGTATACAAATTTATGTACGCTACATTTCATGACATCGCTTGAGAGAGTATTAAGGTGCCGTTGTCCTACTTGCGCAAGCTCTAGATGTCTAGGCAATTATTTCAACTATTCATAATATTTTTAATTCAATTCCACCGAATGGAAAAAAGTATAAAAATCAAATGCGAATTACTAGAAATAGATTCACCCCGAGGCTCGTGTTCAACCCTATTATATCTAAGACATGCCAAAGAAGGAAGGGTAAGGCCTTACATACCTTTTTCCGCCTCCGACGCTTACTCCAAATTCAAGGTCCAAATTCTCCAAAATCTACAAATGGTCGCATTTACCAAACCTTAGTTAGAAGCCTTCAGAGGTTGAATTTAAAAGTTGTGTACTGAAATTTCGGGCAAAGACTTCGTATATATAATATCCGAGATTTAACTCGCTCCAAATATCAACAACCAAACCAACAATACTAATAACATCAACAATCGATTTGAAACGCATTCTAACATAAATTTTCTTTTTCAGTAGTGCAACAACTTCCATCCTAACTTCATACTCCAAACCAATATCAATGTTTTCATATTTTTTGCTAATCAAGATCATTCCAACACAATTCGGAAGTATTTCATATCATTCTACCAATTATTTCAGAAATATACAAAAATCTCCATCAAAAAAGTTATAATTCACCCGAAACCTCCATTCTTCAACATAATTATTCATAACACGTTTTCATCTCCCAAGTTCATTAACGACAAACTATAATTTGCACCTCACAATTCATTTTCATAATTACATAAAACTAGAATAAAATCAAATAATTTCCTACGACAACTTAACAATAGATTCTCATGCCAACTTAAGCTATTCTTCTTCCATGTACATCACAAGGTCACAACAACACACTTAACAAGCTAAATAAAATTAATCCATCTTCCCCTCTATAACAACATCACACGGCCACAACACATGCACACACTGTTACATCTCGTGTTTTTGCACATTCGGAAAATTTGGACATAATTGTGATTTGTAAGAATAAGGCCATGCTTTGATTTTATGTGGTGTGTATGTCGTTACTTATGGAAAATATGGACACGAGAACATTGGAGAAGGCCAAGGGCAAAATTGGAATCTTGGAAATTTGCTTCGGGAATTTGCAAAATAAGATTCATAGGCAATTGGGCTAAAAAAAAAAAGGAAAATTTAGGCCCAATTTGGAAGGGTGGCCGGCCAACTAGTGGCCCAAACCCATAAGTTTATTAAATTTTTGCATGTGCCAATTATATAAGGATTGTTATCCTTAGAAACTTCAAGAAAAAAAAAAGAGAAATCAAGAGCAAGAAAGAAGGAGGCAATCGGCCAAGGAAAAAAAAAGAGAGAAGAGAGAAAAAAAAATTCTTGGAGCCTCAATCTTTGATGCAAAAATCTTGTTCTTCTTGAATTAGTAACAAGCTCAAGACGCTCTTCGACGTGATATAATTAGTTAAGCAAAAGGACGACGTTTGCGGCAAGTTGAAATTTCAAGAAAAGGTAAGAATCTTGCTTTTTGTGTTATGGAAGATGTATGTATGATGATTGGAATGGAATGAGAATTATGGAAATTGTGTTGTGTGTGCATGGGCGTGTGTGTGTGTGAAAAGTGTGTTGGCCGTGTGCTATGTAGTATGGAGGAGAAATGAATTAATTTTCATTTAGTTGTTAGTTGTGTTGTTGTGATGTTTGCGATGAAAAGAAAGGTTTAATGGTCCAAGTTTGCATGGAAATTCATTGTTAAGTTGTTGTAGGAAATTATGCAACGTTGTAGTAACTTAGGTAAATATAAGAATGAAGTCGTTAAGATGCAAAGTATGGTTGTTAATGAAAGTGGAAGACAAAAATGCGTTATGGAAGCTTATGTTGAAAGTTGGAATTTTTGGGTGAATTATGGTTTGGCGGAACTTTTGTATGATTTGTGAAAAAAAATGTGAAATGCTTCCGAATTGCGTTTGAATGGTCTTGAATTAGTAAATGAATGTGGGAATGTTGATATTGGTTTGAAAGTGTAAGTTGGAGCCGAAGTTGTTGCATTAGGTAGAAGAAAGGCTATTTGTGTTCATATGTGTTTTGTAGCGACTATTGGTGTTGTTGATGTTGTTGTTGGGTTGGTTGTTGTTATTTTGAGCCGAGTCATATTCTCGGGGCAGCGAATTTAGGGGAGGTGCTGCCCAAATTTCTGTAAACAAGAAAGGGCCAAGAATGAATCCCTAAAGACTTATAACTTACAATTGGTAATTGTGACCATTTGCAGATTCTGGACGAAACGGGATTTAAGTTTAAGCGAGCGTAAGACATCCGTAAGGTGTGTGAAGCTATTCCTTTCCTTCTCTTGGCATGTCCTAGGTGTACTAGGTTTGGATTTGAGCCTTGGGGGTTATTCCGTTCATAGAAATCTAAGTCTGAATTTGAGTACTATTCATTCAGTGTGATTGAATTAGGATCTTCATATCTTGATTGGAAAATGCTCAAACACCCATAACTTGCATAAATGTAATTGAATTGCCTTGAAACCTTCATAATGTCTCCATTAAGTTCTATAATATATCTTGCGGAGTAATAATGTTCCTAAAATGATTATCGCTTCGATTCTTTATAAATGGCTTCTGAATACTCGTAACTTCTTCGCACTAAGTCAGGTTGACTCGAAACTTGTTTCTGGGCTTTTAGGAGTTAGTAAGAAAACGTGAGTTTGATTTCTTTTTCAAAACCACTCCGAAGGGGGTGCGAGATTTTACTATTTCATTCCACCTACGACTTATGTCTACTTTCCACAACGTTATTATTATTATTATTATTATTATTATTATTATTATTATTATTATTATTATTATTATTATTATTATTATTATTATTATTATTATTATTATTATTATTATTATTATTATGCCCGAAGGGGCTAGGAGTAGTATTATGTCACGAGTGGCATGCCCGAAGGGGCCAGGGTAGCCGTATGTCACGAGTGGCATGCCCGAAGGGGCTAGGGGTATTATGTCGGGGCCAGCATTGTTATACCTCGCATTTTGTGCGTATTCAAAAAAAATTGGAAATACTTCGGAACGTTAAGAAATAAGGCTTTGCTTGGGTTTTTCTTAATGTGTATGTGATGTCTAAGGAAATATGGACGTGGACATATTAAGGAAGGGTAAGGACAATGTAATGAATTGATCTTGCTTGGTTCATAAGTTGGTTATGAAATTTATATGTGGAAATATCGGAAAGGACTAAGGGCAAAATTGGAATTTTGGAAAATGGTTTCATGAATTACCAAAAATGTGGGCTAAGGATTTTGGGCTTGAAAATTTGAAGAAAAAAAAAGAGCCAAGCTTGGCCCAAGGCCAAGAATGGCCGGCCAAACACCTAGCCCAAATCCATGACTTAGTCATGTGACTAAGTCATGTGATTAACTATTATAAAGGGACCAAATATTCATTATGTTCTCTAGAAATTTCAAGACAAAAGGAAGAGGAGAAAGAAAGAAAACCAAGAGCAACAACTTAAAGGCCATTCGCCAAGGCTACCCAAAATTCACCTCTCAAAATATTGATCCAAAAATTAGTTTCTTGTGGTTTTCCTACTAAATTAAGTGCCCTCTACAACTTGGTGTGGTTGGTTTGGAAGAAAGAAGGCTTGTTTCTTCAAATGGACAACTTGCTCAAGTAAAGAAGATTGAAGAAAAGGTAAGGATTCATCCCATTTATTTATGTTATGAAGGTTGGTTTGTGTTGGGAATATGTAAATGAGTAGAAATCATGAAAATATGGAAGTTGGCATGGTGAATGTGTGTTGTGGCCGTGCATGTGCATGTGTTGTGTAGGCAAGGATGAGTTGATTTTAGGTTGTATTATAGTTGTGATTATTGTGGGATTTGTATTGGAAATGAAAGTAGAACGAAAATGGATTGAAGTTGAAAATTCCATGTTGGCCGTGGGATTAGATGTGAGGTAATGGAATTGATTTAATGTTGTTTAATATGGTGATTGTGTTGTTGTGATCCTTGCATTGTAAATATAGGAAAAATGATGAAAGTTTGCATGGGAATAGAATGTGGGAATTTATGCCATTTTATTATGATTTTATGACATTATGGAATTAAATTGTTAAGGTGTGAATTATGATGGTTGTTGATGAACTTGGAGAATAGGAATATGTTATGAATATGTATGTTAAAGATTGGAAGATTTGGATAAATTATGGCTTTGGTGGAAAATTGTATATTTTGTATAGTTTGTGTATATATTGTAGAAATCATATGAAATGCTTCCGAGTGGCATCGTAATGATTTTAGGTAATAATGAATGTGAATATGATGGTATTGATTTGGACATGTGAAGTCGGAACGGAAGTTATTGTATTATGTTGGAAAGTGGACTAGTTGTATTATATTGTGTTTGTTGTGAAAGTTGATGTTCTTGGTGTGGTTGTTGGGTTGTTGTTAGTTGTGTTGAGCCGAGTTGAATCTCGGGGGTGTCGTATTTATAGGGGAAGTGCTGCCGAAATTTCGGTAGCCAGACGGAAACCAAAGATTGGAATGTCAGCTTGCATGAATAGTAACTGGTAAAGATAACCATTTGCAGATTTTTGACGAAACGAGACTGGAGTTTCGACGAGCTTAACAAGCGCGAAAGGTATGTAAAGCTACCCCTATTCTTTCCTTGGCACGCCCTAGATGTACTAGGCTTGAATTCGGACCTCGGGGACAACTCCACTCTTCGGAATCCGCATTCGAAAAATTTACCCTTTTCATTCAATAGAATTGAATTAGTTAGGTTGGGAATGACTAGAAAGTGATCTAAAACTCTCCAACTTTTGTAAATAAAATCCGATTACCTTAAAGTCCTCGTGAATGATATTATGAAGTTGAACATATGTAATTTACGTCCGCCACCTCAATTGACCGAGGGTGGGCCCCTATTTCGATTTTACTCTTTTGTATTTACGATTTGTCTTCGAGCGGCTTTTAAGGAATGTTTTCGCTACTAAACAAAAAGCATTTTAGATATTCCATTAAGTCTACGAAACGTTTTGATATGTACTTTGACTCGAATGTTCGTCCCGCCATAACCTCGTGATGTCCGAAAGGTACGTACTATGATTTGTCGATTTCGTTACTTTGATTTGCCATTTCCTATGCCTCATTGAGTCTCTGGAAATTTTATGGTATTTTATTGCATTTAGTTTCTCACTACTCCACTCGTGGATGCCTCAATGTTTCCCCCACTGAGCCCGGGCCAGGATATGTTCTCAAGCGTATGTCTCTGCATTGTTCGCCGCGCCCCGGTGTGAGGGGGGGTATATACGTGTACGGGTTACGGTGTATGTTGTGCCATGTACGCTTTGTTATGATATGATACGATATGGCCATTTGGTATGTTATGATTTGTTTCGGAGATATTCCTACTCGAAGTATGATGTGTTATGGCGCGCGGAGACGGGGGCGCCTCGTTACGTTCACCGAGTCCCATAGCGGGGCCGGCTTTTGCATATGTTTTCCGCATTACTTATGATTTTCTGATACGCATTCTTGATTACCTCTGCATCTCGTTTGTTTTCCGTACATTCTGTTCTGATTTTAGTCTTATGTGTTACAGTCTCTGCTTTACATACTCAGTACATTTTTCGTACTGACCCCCTTCCTTTGGGGGCTGCGTTTCGTGCCACGCAGGTACAAATGTTTGGTTCGCTGATCCGCTCGCCTAGGTTTTACGCTCGGACACGTTGAAGTGCTCCTTTGTAAGAGCCCATGTTTTGGTATAACATTTTTACCTCGCATATGTATGTATTTATTCGGGTACGGCGGGGCCACGTCCCGTCATATGATTATGTTTTTGTTCGTGAGGTCTGTAGACATGTGGTGTGGGTTCTGTATATGCTTGTGAGCTTTGCGTACGTTTAGAGCTTATCTATGTTTTGTGACGGCCTTATCGGCCTTCGTGCGTCATGCCCACTGGACTCTGTTAAATTATTATTTCTGTTTATTTTTAATACTTTGCTAATTTAGGTTAAGGTACGTACGAGTGCCCAACTAGGGCACGTGTCGCGGCCTACGGAGTTGGGTCGTGACAAAAGTGGTATCAGAGCGGTTAGGTCCTCGGAATGTCTACGGATCGTGTCTAGTAAGTCCCGTTTTATGGTGTGAAGCGCGCCACATTTATAAACGAGGCTACGAGGCATCTAGGAATTGTTGACCTTCTTTCGTCTTAGATCGTGCGATAGAGCCAAGTCATAGGAAATAAAATTCCTTGCGCAAGCTTTACATATGGCGGAAGATGGTAAGTGGTGACGGGAAAGGTCACACAGGTAAGTTCGAATATATTTGTTCCGTTACACGAAAGAAGGTCCGAATGGTTGGAGTGGGATACGAAGTTTGTATATTTTTGCGGTATTATGGGTATTTGCGGTGTACAAATTTTGAGTAATAAGAATTTGCAAAGGTGACTACCGAAGGTCAAGAAGGGTAAAATAGTAATTGTACAAGAAAGGATGTGTTGTGAATATGCCTCGGGATCCGTAAGGCCTCGATTAGCCTCGCATTATGTAATAAAGGTCGTGTGTGGAAACGGACGTAATTATACCGACATTAAAGGACTCGAATCTGTCGAAGTTGCGAAGTTAAGCGTGCTCGGGGGGGAGCAATTTTAGGATGGGTGACCCCCGGGGAAGTAATTGAAAAATTTTGCAAACTTGGAATTTAAGGATAAATGAGAAGTTAGATAGACCTAAGAATAACTATAGTACACGGGATGAATTATGACAAGCTCCAGTTTAAGGAAATGATAGTAGGGTTGCGACAAGAATATGGGCGAAAAAAAGAGTCGTGACAGGTATGAATGTAGAAGTAAGACCGAAAAGTGGGAGGAATACAAGAAATAAATGAAAATTTGGGGTGGCATAAAGGAAAAGGAAGTATGTAAGCGGCTAGCACCCTTACGTGCCGCACGGATGCAATTAATGGAAGGTATTACGCACGGAACATAAGGGATGAAGTGAAGGGTGAGAATAAATGTTACGGACTAGACCGACCTCGATTTGTTACAAATAGTGATTGGAAGAGTTCTAACATGACGATATTTGGATAAAACCGAGTTAAGATAGTGAGAGTAAGGAAATTGAAGTATTGGAAGGAATTAAGGGTAAGAAATATGATCAAGTGACCTTCGAGGGAGCCGACAAAGGCGAGGTAGGAAATCGTTGGGTAAGAATGAGAAAGACAAGTTTGCAATCAAGCGAGAAGTAAAAACGCGACAAGGAAATTTCCATAGGTCTCTAAAGTAGTAGTAGAAGTAGCCTGACCCTGATCGCAATTCCGTATGCCATATTTCTGCGTCCCTGACTTCGATGAAACTCCGCCTACCGTACCCCAGTACTTCTGAATCTAATTATATTTCTATCTGATATACCTCTCCGTATGTTCGATTCTCGATCACCAATCGGTTTGATATATCTCTGTACAAACCGACTCGATTTATCCAATATGTTTGATACGTCCGGCCTGTCCGATATGCTTCTGCACGTCTGACTTCGATTTTGAGTTTGCCTAAGATAATCATCGGAATATGATTCTGTCTATCGTACCCTCGTACTTCCGATTCTGGATATGCCTCCGCCCGACGTCCGTTTGATCTTCTGATTCTGACGAAGATTCAGTTCGCCGTATATCCGATTTAAGACCCCGAACAGCCCTAATAAGGGGATATCGAAGAATGATGGAAGGAGTTGGAAAATGAAAGCCCTTACAAGTGCTTTGATCAGACTCAAATATGTGTTTGGAAAGCTAGACACCTCCCCCGAAGTATCATGAGACCCCATAAGGTTAATTGAACATTCGAGGACGAATGTTCTAAAGGGGGGGAGGATGTTATACCTCGCATTTTGTGCGTATTAAAAAAAAAAATTGGCAATACTTCGGAACGTTAAGAAATAAGGCTTTGCTTGGGTTTTTCTTAATGTGTATGTGATGTCTAAGGAAATATGGACGTGGACATATTAAGGAAGGGTAAGGACAATGTAATGAATTGATCTTGCTTGGTTCATAAGTTGGTTATGAAATTTATATGTGAAAATATCGGAAAGGACTAAGGGCAAAATTGGAATTTTGGAAAATGGTTTCATGAATTACCAAAAATGTGGGCTAAGGATTTTGGGCTTGAAAATTTGAAAAAAAAAAAGAGCCAAGCTTGGCCCAAGGCCAAGAATGGCCGGCCAAACACCTAGCCCAAATCCATGACTTAGTCATGTGACTAAGTCATGTCATTAACTATTATAAAGGGACCAAATATTCATTATGTTCTCTAGAAATTTCAAGACAAAAGGAAGAGGAGAAAGAAAGAAAACCAAGAGCAACAACTTAAAGGCCATTCGGCCAAGGCTACCCAAAATTCACCTCTCAAAATATTGATCCAAAAATTAGTTTCTTGTGGTTTTCCTACTAAATTAAGTGCCCTCTACAACTTGGTGTGGTTGGTTTGGAAGAAAGAAGGCTTGTTTCTTCAAATGGACAACTTGCTCAAGTCAAGAAGATTGAAGAAAAAGGTAAGGATTCATCCCATTTATTTATGTTATGAAGGTTGGTTTGTGTTGGGGAATATGTAAATGAGTAGAAATCATGAAAATATGGAAGTTGGCATGGTGAATGTGTGTTGTGGCCGTGCATGTGCATGTGTGTGTGTAGGCAAGGATGAGTTGATTTTAGGTTGTATTATAGTTGTGATTATTGTGGGATTTGTATTGGAAATGAAAGTAGAACGAAAATGGATTGAAGTTGAAAATTCCATGTTCGTGTGGGATTAGATGTGAGGTAATGGAATTGGTTTAATGTTGTTTAATATGGTGATTGTGTTGTTGTGATCCTTGCATTGTAAATATAGGAAAAATGATGAAAGTTTGCATTGGAATAGAATGTGGAATTTATGCCATTTTATTATGATTTTATGACATTATGGAATTAAATTGTTAAGGTGTGAATTATGATGGTTGTTGATGAACTTGGAGAATAGGAATATGTTATGAATATGTATGTTAAAGATTGGAAGATTTGGATAAATTATGGCTTTGGTGGAAAATTGTATATTTTGTATAGTTTGTGTATATATTGTAGAAATGATATGAAATGCTTCCGAGTGGCATTGTAATGATTTTAGGTAATAATGAATGTGAATATGATGGTATTGATTTAGACATATGAAGTCGGAATGGAAGTTATTGTATTATGTTGGAAAGTGGACTAGTTGTATTATATTGTGTTTGTTGTGAATGTTGATGTTCTTGGTGTGGTTGTTGGGTTGTTGTTACTATTGTGTTGAGCCGAGTTGAATCTCGGGGGTGTCGTATTTATAGGGGAAGTCTTTGCCGAAATTTCGGTAGCCGGACGAAACCAAAGATTGGAATGTCGGCTTGCATGAATAGTATGGCGGTAAAGATAACCATTTGCAGATTTTTGACGAAACGAGACCGGAGTTTCGACGAGCTTAACAAGCGCGAAAGGTATGTAAAGCTATCCCTATTCTTTCCTTGGCACGCCCTAGATGTACTAGGCTTGAATTCGGACCTCGGGGACAACTCCACTCTTCGGAATCCGCATTCGAAAATTTACCCTTTTCTTTCAATAGAATTGAATTAGTTAGGTTGGGAATGACTAGAAAGTGATCTAAAACTCTCCAACTTTTGTAAATAAAATCCGATTACCTTAAAGTCCTCGTGAATGATATTATGAAGTTGAACATATGTAATTTACGTCCGCCACCTCAATTGACCGAGGTGGGCCCCCTATTTCTGATTTTTCTCTTTTGTATTTACGATTTGTCTTCGAGCGGCTTTTAAGGAATGTTTTCGCTACTAAACAAAAAGCATTTTAGATATTCCATTAAGTCCTACGAAACGTTTTGATATGTACTTTGACTCCGAATGTTCTGTCCTGCCATAACCTACTGTGATGTCCGAAAGGTACGTACTATGATTCTGTCCGATTTCGTTACTTTGATTTGCCATTTCCTATGCCTCATTGAGTCTCTGGAAATTTTATGGTATTTTATTGCATTTAGTTTCTCACTACTCCACTCGTGGATGCCTCAATGTTTCCCCCACCGAGCCGGGCCGGGATATGTTCTCAAGCGTATGTCTCGCATTGTTCGCCGTGCCCCGGTGTGAGGGGCGGTATATACGTGCATGGGTTACGGTGTATATTGTGCCATGTACGCTTTGTTATGATATGATCGATATGGCCATTTGGTATGTTATGATTTGTTTCGGAGATATTCCCTACTCGAAGTATGATGTGTTATGGCGCCGGAGACGGGCGCCTCTCGTTCGTTCACCGAGTCCCATAGCGGGGCCGGCTTTTGCATATGTTTTCTCTCGATGCATTACTTATGATTTTACGATACGCATTTTTGATTACCTCTGTATCTCGTTTGTTTTCCGTACATTTCATTCGATTTTAGTCTTATGTGTTACGGTCTGCTTTACATACTCGGTACATTTTAAAATCGACCCCCGCCTCTTCGGGGGCTGCGTTTCGTGCCACGCGGTACGATGTTTGGTTCGCCGATCCGCTCGCCTAGGTTTTACGCACGGTTGTTGAAGTGCTCCTTTGTCCGGAGCCCATGTTTTGGTATAACATTTCTTTTACGCATATGTACGTATTTATTACGGGTACGGCGGGGCCCTGTCCCGTCATATGATTATGTTTTTGTTCTGTAGAGGTCTGTAGACATGTGGTATGGGTTCTGTATATGCTTGTGAGCTTTGCGTACGTTTAGAGCTTATCTATGTTTTGTGACGGCCTTATCGGCCTTCGTGCGTCATGCCCACTGGACTCTGTTAAATTATTGTTTCTGTTTATTTTTAATACTTTGCTAATTTAGGTTAAGGTACGTACGAGTGCCCAACTAGGGCACGTGTCGCGGCCTACGGAGTTGGGTCGTGACAAGCATGTCCGAAGGGGCCAGGATAGACGTATGCTGGACCGGCATGCCCGTAGGGGCCATTATTTCATTTCGGGACCGGCATGCCCGAAGGGGCCAGGATAGACGGATGTCGGGACCGGCACACCCGCGGGGATTATTATTATTAATATCATTGTTGTTATCATTATTATTGCTATCATTATTATTATTAAGCCGGAAGCGGCCGTCCGAAGGGACTATTTTACTAAACATCGAATTCATACTGGTATCCTAAACTTGCTTACTGTTGTACTTTTCTGATTCATGCTTCGGATGACGTTTTACATATTCGGTACATATTCCGTACCGACCCCCTTTCTTCGGGGCACGTTTCGTGCCGCAGTTCGGGGCGCAACCAGGGACCCCTTCTTAGAGAGAGTTAGCACTCTGGAGTCGACGGCTCCATTTGCTCGGAGGCCGTCCCCGTTTTGGTATAGTTTTAATATATTATGCAGTCATACTGCGTAGAAGTGCGAACGACGCGGGGAGTCATAGTTCTTGTTTGGCCTACGGCCATTATTTTATTGTACAGAAATGGCAGAGGCCTTTTTGGCTCATCTTGTTCCATGTCGTGTATATATGTATAATATGTTTTGAGATGCCTTGAGCCACGTGTCAATTTTGGTATTTCATTTAAAATTTTCAATTCTTGTTTTAAAAAAAATATTTTGAGTTGACGTTTAAGGGTTCGCTTGACTCTGATGAGAGTCGGGTGCCCGTCACACCTTGACGAAGGTTGGGGTGTGACAAAGTGGTATCAGAGCAGGTCAGTCCTCGGCATGTTCGCAATCGTGTCTAGTAGAGTCTTGTTTATCGGTGTGTTGTGCACCACATCTATAAACGAAGCCGGCGAGACATTAATAGGGTGTCATTCTTTCTTTCACGGTAAAGATCGTGCGGATAGAGCGTGTCGTAAGTAAGGTCCCTAATCTAGCAATTTGTATGATTTCGATAACGCCGCCTAAGAAGGGTAAAGACGGCGTGCCCGGAAGAACAAACGAGTTGGGGATGAGGTAGTTAGCCAAACCCCCAGGTCTACTAGAGCTCGGACATACGCTGGGATACGCATCCAGCCCCAGAGTCCTCCCACCTCCCCGTCTCCGGAGGAGCTAAGAGGGGCACCTGATCCAGCCCCAGCCCCAGCACCAGCATCAGTATCTCCGGTCTCTCAGTCAGATGCCCAGCAGCAGGAGATTAGAGAAATGAAAGATGCTATACGTTTGTTAACTCAAGTACTTGCCACCCGAAATGCCGGGACAACGGAGAATAGGAGTCACGAGTATCCGGATAAGGTGCTAGCGCCGGGGCACGAGATTTTCTTACACACTAAATCCTCCAGGAATTTAAGGGCACGGACCCTAATGTCGATCCTCAGGAGTTCATAGATGGTATGCAGCGTACTCTAAATGTGATGCAGGCATCAGCCACGGAATTTGTTGAGTTAGCCTCTTATAGGCTGCAGGGCATAGCAATTAATTGGTACCAGTCTTGGAGATTGTCGAGGGGTAGTGATGCCCTTCCGCCGACTTGGCGGGAATTCTCAGATGCCTTTTTGCGCCACTATATGCCACCCGGGCGAAGCGGGCAAGGTTGATAAGTTTTAACTGCGACGAGGTAACATGTACATTAGAGAATACGGTGTGGAGTTCGATTCCTTAGCCGGATATGCCCCTACTATTGTGCGGGAAATGGAAGATAGAGTTCAGGTATGTAATAGGATTGGAGTCGGAGTTGCGGGGAGATGTGTATGCCGGTGGCAATGCAGCCGGGTATAGATATAACCGTATCCAAGCTTATGCTCGGGGGCGCAGGATCGCAAGCGCCGACGAGAGGCTATTTCGAAGCCGAGGGTGGTAGTCGGCCCGAGAGGGCCGGGACGGAAAGGTCGGAGTAAGGGTTCCACTAGCGAGAAGCGAGGCCCCGATATAGTGCACCTTCACGGTTTCGTGGACCTCGGCGGAGTAGAGAACTTCCCCGACGGGGAACGAGTCTCTTCCCGTGCGTCGAGTCCTCGGCAGCGAGCATGGTCGGGCAAGAGGTGATGGCCCCTCCTCGATGTGCGACTTGCGGGAGGCGTCATGTAGACAATGCCGACGGGGTGTGTGTTATACTTGTGGTGATCCGACGCATTATGCAGAGATTGTCCACAAGGTGGGCCATGCCTTGTTCCGGAAACTCGGTAGCAGCGTCGTCACCTTCGGTAAGAGCCCCCGAGACAGGACCCTAGACTTCTTCCGGCCGAGGTAGGGGCGGAGGTAGAGCACCTAATTCCAGTACGGGGCCACATCGTATCTATGCACTGGGTGGGAGACCAGGTCCCGAGGCGCCGCAGGATGCACCACCAGGTAATCTAAATTTCATTAGTTGATTGTCTTAGTCAATGAATGATTTATACTTGCCGCCCACCTAAAGGACCTTCCCCAAATTACTTATAAGACCTTATGAGGTTCATTTAACATTCGAGGACGAATGTTTTAAAGGGGGGAGGATGTTACATCTCGTGTTTTTGCACATTCGAAAAATTTGGACATAATTGTGATTTGTAAGAATAAGGCCATACTTTGATTTTATGTGGTGTGTATGTCGTTACTTATGGAAAATATGGACACGAGAACATTGGAGAAGGCCAAGGGCAAAATTGGAATCTTGAAAATTTGCGAATTTGCAAAATAAGATTCATAGGCAATTGGGCTAAAAAAAAAAAGGAAAATTTAGGCCCAATTTGGAAGGGTGGCCGGCCAACTAGTGGCCCAAACCCATAAGTTTATTAAATTTTTGCATGTGCCAATTATATAAGGATTGTTATCCTTAGAAACTTCAAGAAAAAAAAAGAGAAATCAAGAGCAAGAAAGAAGGAGGCAATCGGCCAAGGAAAAAAAAAAGAAGAGAGAAGAGAAAAAAATTCTTGGAGCCTCAATCTTTGATCCAAAAATCTTGTTCTTCTTGAATTAGTAACAAGCTCAAGACGCTCTTCGACGTGATATAATTAGTTAAGCAAAAGGACGACGTTTGCGGCAAGTTGAAATTTCAAGAAAAGGTAAGAATCTTGCTTTTTGTGTTATGGAAGATGTATGTATGATGATTGGAATGGAATGAGAATTATGGAAATTGTGTTGTGTGTATGCATGGGCGTGTGTGTGTGTGAAAAGTGTGTTGGCCGTGTGCTATGTAGTATGGAGGAGAAATGAATTAATTTTCATTTAGTTGTTAGTTGTGTTGTTGTGATGTTTGCGATGAAAAGAAAGGTTTAATGGTCCAAGTTTGCATGGAAATTCATTGTTAAGTTGTTGTAGGAAATTATGCAACGTTGTAGTAACTCGGGTAAATATAAGAATGAAGTCGTTAAGATACGAAAGTATGGTTGTTAATGAAAGTGGAAGACAAAAATGCGTTATGGAAGCTTATGTTGAAAGTTGGAATTTTGGGTGAATTATGGTTTGGCGGAACTTTTGTACGATTTGTGAAAAAAAATGTGAAATGCTTCCGAATTGCGTTTGAATGGTCTTGAATTAGTAAATGAATGTGGGAATGTTGATATTGGTTTGAAAGTGTAAAGTTGGAGCCGAAGTTGTTGCATTAGGTAGAAAGAAAGGCTATTTGTGTTCATATGTGTTTTGTAGCGACTATTGGTGTTGTTGATGTTGTTGTTGGGTTGGTTGTTGTTATTTTGAGCCGAGTCATATTCTCGGGGCAGCGAATTTAGGGGAGGTGCTGCCCTAAATCCGTAAACAAGAAAAGGGCCAAGAATGAATCCCTAAAGACTTATAACTTACAATTGGTAATTGTGACCATTTGCGTATTCTCGACGAAACGGGATTTAAGTTTAAGCGAGCGTAAGACATCCGTAAGGTGTGTGAAGCTATTCCTTTCCTTCTCTTGGCATGTCCTAGGTGTACTAGGTTTGGATTTGAGCCTTGGGGGTTATTCCGTTCATAGAAATCTAAGTCTGAATTTGAGTACTATTCATTCAGTGTGATTGAATTAGGATCTTCATATCTTGATTGGAAAATGCTCAAACACCCATAACTTGCATAAATGTAATTGAATTGCCTTGAAACCTTCATAATGTCTCCATTAAGTTCTATAATATATCTTTGCGGAGTAATAATGTTCCTAAAATGATTATCGCTTCGATTCTTTATAAATGCTTGAATACTCGTAACTTCTTCGCACTAAGTCAGGTTGACTCGAAACTTGTTTCTGGGCTTTTAGGTGTTAGTAAGAAAACGTGAGTTTGATTTCTTTTTCAAAACCACTCCGAAGGGGGTGCGAGATTTTACTATTTCATTCCACCTACGACTTATGTCTACTTTCCACAACGCTATTACTATTATGATTATTATTATTATTATTATTATTATGCCCGAAGGGGCTAGGAGTAGTATTATGTCACGAGTGGCATGCCCGAAGGGGCCAGGGTAGTCGTATGTCACGAGTGGCATGCCCGGCGGGCTAGGGGTATGTCGGGGCCGGCATGTCCGAAGGGGCCGGGATAGACGTATCTTTGGACCGGCATGCCCGAAGGGGCCATTATTTCTACGGACCGGCATGCCGAAGAACGGGCCAGATAGACGGATGTCGGACGCACACCCGAAGGGGATTATTATTATTAATATCATTGTTGTTATCATTATTATTGCTATCATTATTATTATTAAGCGGAAGCGGCCGTCCCGAAGGACTATTTTACTAAACATCGAATTAAATGCGGTATCCTAAACTTGCTTCCGTTGTACTTTCTCGATTCATGCTTCGGTGGACGCTTTACATATTAATTACATATTCCGCCGACCACTCTTCTGGGGCCGCGTTTCATGCCCGCAGTGTTGTGGACGCAACCAAGGGACCCAAACTTCTTAGAGAGAGAGTTAGCATCGGGAGTCGACAGCTCCATTTGCTCCGGAGGCTTGTCCTGTTTTGTATAGTTTTAATATATTATGCAGTGTCATACTGCAGCAGAAGTCCGAACGAGCGTGGGAGTCATAGTTCTTGTTTGGCCTTGCTTGCCATTGTTTTATTGTACGAAAATGGCAGAGAGCCTTTTGGCTCATCTTGTTCCATGTCGTGTATATATGTATAATATGTTTTGAGATGCCTTGAGCCACGTGTCAATTTTGGTATTTCATTTAAAATTTTCAATTCTTGTTTAAAAAAAATATATTTTGAGTTGACGTTTAAGGGTTCGCTTGACTCTGATGAGAGTCGGGTGCCCGTCACACCTTGACGAAGGTTGGGGTGTGACACACACACAGTTCACACACCACACACAACACCTCCATATGTTTCATTAATTTCCAATCACTGTAACAATATAAATTTCCCATAGAAAAGAATACAATTCTTACCTTTTTCCTCCAATATCTTCACTTGCCACCCAGTACTTTCTGTCGCACCCGGCCCGTTGGCCGGTGGATCGGTGTCCTAACTGGACACCCACACGTACCTACCTGTCGTAACTAGGCGTACCAAACGGCTGAATCCATTTAATCATACATAAATTCATACAGATATACGATACTTCGCACAAACATACATATGCATATATACATACTGAAACCCTCGTACGAAGCCGTTGGTGGCTATCATAAATGCATGCAGTCGCAAACTCGAACATACGTACTCGACCGGTGGCAACCCACAAACCCCACAGATATGTCTACATGTGCCTCTAACATACGGAATCGAGACCGAAGACGGACAGCCCCGCCATACCCAAATAGTCATACATA
>NW_026716077.1:0-17627 GCF_029784015.1 Lycium ferocissimum
TTGCTTAAACCATTTATAATTCCCTTAACCCAACTTGTAACACTCTAGGCACAATATCTCGTGTCATTTCTTTATCTTTAATTCAAACTCTTCTGTTGCCCCTTTACTCAGATTTTGCTCTTAACTTTCCTGTCACACATTATGTTGCAATCTTTACAAGAATATGCGTAGGTGCTCAAATTAGCCCAAGAAATACCTTAGCGTCGTCTCACTAGTCTTCATGCTTTACCTTGCCTTCTCCTCTCTTATCTTACAATCAGTATCGGGATAAACCTTCGACTCCACTATGGCCATGTCCTATTTGCCCTTAGTATTAATTCTATCTCGGTAATTTAGCTTAAACTATCTTTACATCTTTCTTTAATGTACCCAAAATACCGTAACCGTATTGTTATTACTGAATCCAAACTTTTCTTATCAAGTTCCCACTTGGTCTCATTCTCAACATACAAATATTCGTAGGTTGCTTAACTATTCTTATACAACTTGTATAAAGTATATCTAATCTTAGTCATAGTCTTTCATTCTCCTGGTTCATTTACGCTTTTTTACATATCTCCTCCGTACTAAAATTCGCTCGTAGCCTATCTTGTCATACTCCTTTCCCTTCCTTTATTCACCCTTTGATTTTCTCACTTCCTACTATAGGAGATTTCCTATTCCTTCTCCTTTGCTACTTATAGGTCGCAATATCATTAGCGAACAACTCTATTGCCAACATCTTAGCCTCTAATCCAATATAGCATTGCTATCCTTTATAATATCTCTTAAGTTACTCATTACCATTCTCTTGTCGTACTCTTTCTTTTTATACGCACTTACTTTCTAATGTCATATCATTCAAGATTTCTACAAATAATTCTCAGCACCATCTCAATTACCATTCTGACTTCTATCCATTTATTGCTAGCTTTCAGATCTTATTAACCTGTTTCAGCAAGGGATCTCATTTGAAGTTTAAGCATCCATATTAAATATATTGCAATGTCAACTGTTTCCATCTTATACTTGCATTTCTTTTACCCGCTTCCCCCCTTAAGGGTGTACTTATACCATTATTCGTTTATATTCTGCTCTATTTTCCTATTTCCAATCTCAAATTCCTCCGATCTCTTTTTCCAATCCACTTGGTACAATACCATATCCATGTCTTGTCCTTATAATCCATAACTTTGATTATCCACGTACGAAACCTTAACAAAATCACGAAGCGATGAGAACCTTTCTATATATAGTACAAAATCTCATCTCATAATCTGTACTCGAGTAATGCAACCAACGTAGCAACTCATCCAAGGCCACATTCCACTTACTCCAATCAATAATTAATTAGTACCTGTAGTCGTTCCAATCTCAATTCGGTGGCACTTATATTCTGACGATAAGTGTCCAAAGTCCTCTTGTAACATTATCTTTGTCCCAACCTATATCATCTGTTTCCTTTAATAAATTTACAATACATCGTTTGCTCCTCGAGCCTACCGTCTTTGTCCTTTAAGGATTCCACTATTTCCGAGGTGAAGTCGTGTACACGCAGTACTCCTTTATGCCTTATGCCCTTTTACCCTTGTTGTGTGCTCAGTACCGACTTCTAACTTACTCAAAATCATATCAAGTTCATCTTAACAATAGTATTATCTTATCACCTTGTCGTCATACTACACCTTTAAGTCCGTAGCTATATATTCCCCTTTTATTTTACACTCATACCCCATTTATTACGTCTATCTTGGGTACTTCCTTTAGAATTCCCTTATCATTTCTCCCGTCTATGTCTATCTTTTATTCTGTGCATGAGGAATCTTGTGCTACCTCTGTACCCTTCGGAAAACATCACTTCTGCATAATCCCTTTCTTATTTTCAAAACGTATTCTGCTCATCCATGTTTATTCTTATCATACCAGTCATTTTCTAGCACTCATTCTATCTCGTTGCTCATCTTTCTATAGCTTGGTCTTTCACAGCTCCGTCACTTATTTTACTCGTGTACTCGGCTATACATGTCATGATCTATTACTACACTGTTATCTCGCTTTCTTCTTATTCCCTTCTTTCAATTACTCTTTCTTTTCTTGTGCTCGCTATCGTTTTCGTTATCATATAACCTTTATTCTAAACTTTTCCTACAGAACTTGATAAGTCTTTCTTATTCGTTTTATAGCTCGCTTTTCCGTTTCACACTTACCTTTATACTCTAATCACATAGATCACGTCGTATCTTTTAGTCACTTCCTCACTAGGCTTTACTCATTTTCATAACAATCCTCATTATATTCACATTATATCCTGTTCGTATTCGATCCCATAGTGTAACACTTCTTAACCTTATTCACGATTCTTATTATGGGTTAATTACACTCGGTGGAGTAAGCGTACTTAACCTTTTACCCTTTCTGGTCAATCTTATCCTTAACATCTCACAAGCTGTCTTATCAATACATTCATATCCGTCACAATTCTTTTTCCTCTGTACTCTTGTCTCAATCATACTATTACTTCTTTTAACTATAAACTCGTCATAATTTATCCCTGCTTATCAATTCAATTGATACCTCGATATAACTCTCTATTAAGATTTACCAGCCCTTTTCTAAGTCATCTCTTATTATCACAAGCCCTTCCAAATTATCCTAGCATTTCTTTTTACCATAACAATATCGACCTCCTACTTGCTATTACCATCAATTCAGCAGTTAACTTATTCCTCGAGGTCAGCCGTACTCGAAACTCAGTTAAATTCTATCATTACTATTGGCACGACCTTTCAAGACATAGTTCAAACTTATATCTCATTCTCTTTTTATTTCTCTCTTTTTATTTCTAGAAAAATTTTGGCAGAGTTTCCTATGTATTTCTTACTATCTCAAAACCGCACTTTTGTGAAATACCAACAATGCCTCACGGGGCTAATATATATATATATATATCATACCATATGTGCCTACACAGTGGCTCTAATATCAACAAAGCAGATGAAAATGATGAACTTACCTCGTATGTCCAACTCAACTGCACCTGTTACACTTTCCTATTTACTTTCCCTTTCAATCTTCAACTTTTACCTTTCAATCGTACTTCAAATACCTTGCCCGACATACATCTTTCGTACTGTTGCTTACCTGCGTACTTTGTAACTTCCAATATCATTAGTCACTTTCTTTTGTCGATGCTGTTCTTCTGCTGAAATCAAGGGTTAGTATAAGGAGTCTCATTTTCTATGTCTTGGCTCTATTGCACGATCTTAGATATGAAAGAAAGGTAACATCCTAAATGTCCTGTAGCTTCCTGTTTATAGATGTGGCATACAACACACCGATAAACAAGACTCTACTAGACACGATCTGTAGACACTCCGAGGATGAACTGCTCTGATACCACTTTTGTCATGACCCAATCCCGTAGGCCGTGACTAGTGCCCGAGCTGGACACTCATATACATATCCGTTAGACATAATCAAACTGAAGCTAAACATAGTAACGAAGCTTTGTGAAAACATACGTCATCTCAAAACGTCACATACATATATCATGGTAACCTGTCTTCTGAGGAGTCATAACCAATCAAAAGATATCATAATACACGAGCCGACAAGGCTGTCACAACGTACGGGAACATCCCCAAAGATATACGCAAGCCGACAAGGGTGCCACTACATACAACATCCCAATATATACATATACGCAAGCCGATAAGGCCGCCACTACGTACAGGAACATCCCAAAATAAGTCATATAGACACGACTGAACCACATCTATATACAACCCACACATATGTCTACAGACCTCTAAGAGTATCAATAGTAAAATATGACGGGACAGGGCCCCGCTATACCCCTGGATAAACATATACATATACATCAAAGACCTGTATCGAAAGTCTAGGCTCTGGAACAATGGAGCACTCCAAGACAGCTGAGTAGAAGTCCTAAGTCAAGGATCACCAAAGCGAGTATCCGTACCGCAGCATGAAACGCAGCCCCCGAAGAAAGGGGGTCGACGAGATACGTACTGAGTATATAAAGCATGAAATACAATAAAGAAGATCATATCTGAAGTAAAGATTTCAGGAGACAAGTATGATAATCAAGAAATCACTGTACCTGTGACTTACGAATGAAATCATGCATATCATTATCATATACCATACTCGGCCCATTATCGGACTCGGTGAATAAAGTCGTGTACACGTATACCATACCCAGCCCATCATGGGACTCGGTGCCATAATCATATCATCGTATCATCATATCATCATATCATCGTATCATCATATCATCATATACCGTACCCGGCCCTCTAGTGAGGGACTCGGTGAACCATATAGTAAAACTGTGCGTGATAACATACCCGGCCCGGGACTCGGTGAATGATACAATAACAACATGCACGAGTAGAATATCATAAGCAACCATATGCAAACTAAACCATCATCTGAGACTCAATAGAATAAGTGGAATAAACTAGCACTCGAGTATCAAAGGCGTACTATAGACTATATCAAATAGAGCCTCAGGAATCATAGACACATATCAATATAATATGAAACCGTTTATGGAAAGTCAAGGACCTTAGTCATTGTAGAGTCTTTAAGAATAGGAACCTTTACGTACCAACTACTATCCAACGTATAGAAGGCTCGAGGGGCAATAGCTCAATTACCTTAAGAGTTCTAACATCAAGAAGTGAATAATAATCATGAATCACACTCGGAACTTATGAATAGAATTATCCCAAAGCTCATATCATTTATCACTTATATCTATGCCAAAAGAAAGAAAGGATAGCTTTACATACCTTTAACGCTTATCCGTGACACAATACGTATATGCTGCCCGAAGTGTCTCAACCTATATTAAGACGTCAAGAACTATGGTTAACTACGGGAAGGTTAAAACGTATTCCAACGTTAGTAGCTCATTTCTAAAAAATTAGGCGGCATTTCCCCTATATTGTTCATTTCCCTTTCATTCAAGCCAAGTATAAAACGATCAAGTTAACATCAACAACCACACGTTCAAGTACTATATCAAAGCTAGCCAAGACAAGATACAAGAATGTCCCGAGACAGCCCGCACAACATTCCAAATCAGCCCACATGTCACAACATTCGATAATAATCTACATACGACTACGACATATTCAAGTCATTCTTAATGATCCATAGTCATAACGTTTTCATCGAAACGACCTTATAACAGCCCAAACAATACAACAAAACAATATATAATCTTAACTATGCTTAATCTTCCAATTCAACAAGAATAACAATATGCCCAAAACAGCCCCTAATTAACACACAGAGATGCCCGATAATCTCACGAACGTCTACGAATACACCAAGCAAACCACATATGTTTCTTATACGTTATTTCATACACTCCTTTCATCTAAATTAGTGAATTACTCCAGCAATCACACGACAACAACATCACTCATTCATATGCAAGGAAACTACATTAATATCACAACAAATCCTTACAACAGCCCACAAAACAAATTCAACTTCAACTTTAACCATTTAATTCCTTCATTTTCATGATACAATCCATAACAACAACAACCAAAATCCTACTTAAAATTAATTCACCAATTCCAACTAAAACAGCCCCCTTACACGGCCCAACAACACTTCAATATCAACATACATAATTCCTTTACTTTTAACACATAATCCTTAACAATAATAACAACAACAACAATCAGCCCAATCTAATTTAAACAATTCCAAATCTGTCCATTTCAACACTAACACTAATCATACAATTTTCTTACTTCCAATTTCATCTAATACTAATTAATCTCTTCATTACAATACCATTAACTCCAATTACATAACAAAAAAAGAAGTCTTACCTCAAATTTTGTTTGGACAGATTCTACCATCACTTGTACAATTCACACCCCTTCATCTTCTTCAACATAAATCCCTAACCTTGCTGCTCCTCTTAGTACTTAGAACACTTAGAAAATAAGTTACAACTCCTCCTTCACAAAACTTGAATTGGCCGTGAGCTATCAGCCATGGTTGTTCATGCTTCCTTCTTCATTTCAAGGTGAATTTTAGCAACTTATTGGTGTTGAAAAGGGGCTGGCCATAAGCTTCAAGGGCTGCTGCCATGGCCATGACTCTCTATATATTTGGTGAAGATGAGAGCTTCTCTCTCTAGTTCATCTTATGGAATGAAATCTGATTTGCTTGGTCATCACTTTAGCTTATATATGCAGCCCATATTGGTGACACATGTCCAGCCACAATGACATGTGTCCCACTCAATCAAGAGCCAATTAGATTCAGCCACATTTTCGTGGGGCCCTGTTATATCCCGTACTTTTGTGCATTGTGACATTCCGAGTTAATTACGATAAGTTAAGGACAAGATTATTCCGGGAGACGAAGTAGAGACTTTTAGTTGTTTTATAGGCATGAGTTGTGTATGATTTTATTGGCATGGAAGCATTAAGGAAACATTTGGGGTTGAATTTTATTTTTTGGAAAGCATTTATTCATGAAAAAGGAACAAAAAAATATATAGTTATAAGGGGCCATGTGGCCGGCCACCTTGGGGTGGGCCATGGCCACATGGATGGCTATAATATGAAAATAAAAGATGACTTAGTCATCTTATTCTTCATCTTCTTCACTTGAGAGAAAAATCAAGAAACTTTGAGAAAGAGAGAGCAAGGCTCACGGCCAAAGCTCAAAAAATTGAGGCCAAGATTTGACCATCAAAAAAATTATTTTCTTCTATGTTTTCCACTCATTGGAAGGTGCTAAACATCATGGAACAATTGTTAGGGCAAGCAAGTCCTTGGTTCATGCAAGTTCTCAACCTTGGCCAAGTGAAGAACTAAGTGAAGAAAGGTGAGTTTTATCTTGTTTT
Organism: Lycium ferocissimum; assembly: GCF_029784015.1. NCBI lineage: Eukaryota > Viridiplantae > Streptophyta > Magnoliopsida > Solanales > Solanaceae > Lycium > Lycium ferocissimum. The sequence goes on from NW_026716077.1 coordinate 6,884, forward strand.
TAGGTGTTATAAATGGTTTATGTGTGTTGTAGTATGCCAAAATGGATGAAGTTCATGAAAAATTTGCATGTGAAGTTGAAGTCGTATGCATGGTATTTGGGCCGTGTGTGTGTTGTTGTGTTGGGGTGATGGACTAAGTTCTATGTAACATGCCTAGTGTTGTTGTAGTGTGTTGGAATGGAAGAGAATCATCAATGTGTGTGTGTGTGGAGTTGGCCGAATGTAGGTCAAGTTTCATAGCAAAGAATGAATTAACTTTCTTTAGTATTTTGGTTGTTGTCGTTGTGAATTCTATGTCGAAAAATGCAAGTTTAATGATTCAAATGGATGTTGTATGGTTATGGACTGATTTGGAAGTTAGTGTGTCTTTAATGAAATTTTTGTATGTATGAGAATGGCATTGTTAATGTGTGGATTAGTGGCGTAATTTATGAATTTGGAGGAGAAGAATGTGTGTTGGATTGTTCTCGGGTTTGGAGGGGAATTCGGGTGAGTTGGAGTGATATTTGGGTTGTTTGAAATATTGTGTAAATCGTTTAAAATGTTCTTGAATATTGTTTGTATGGATTCGGATTAGTATTTGAATGTATAAGCGTTGATATTGGTTTGAATGTAAGTGGTTGAGTTGAATAAAAATGGAATGTCGTCGAAATATGTAGAAAAGAGTTATTGATGGTAGAATGTCTTTTGAATTAATTATTGATGTTGTTAGAATGGTTGTTGAAGATTTAGCCGAGTTGTAATCTCGGGGATGTTGAATTTACAGGGGAGATGCTGCCCAAAATTTTGTAAATAAAGTGCTAGCCTAGAATTGGATTCCTAAGTGTGTATGACTAATGTTTGGCGTCAAATGATGTTATTGTAGCTTTTGGAGAAGCCAAGACGCAAGTTTGGATTAATCTAGGAAGCGGACGAGGTATGTGAAGCTTACCTTTTCTTTCTTGTGGCATGTCTTAGCCGTAAGTAGATTGTGATACGAGCCTCGAGGCGACTCCATTCTTAAGATCCGAGCTTGGGTCCGATTCTTGTTCATCTCTTAATGTTGGCTCTCTTAATACAGTTGAACCATGAATCTTATGTTTTCATATGATTTGATTTCAAATATTTCATAAAGACTTTTATTCCAAAAAGGTTCCGTAACTACGAACGATCGTAACTTTCAAAGACGAGCTCGGATCGCTTCGAAACGTTCGTGGGAGATTCCATAATGGATAAGGTCTCCAACTTTCATAAATGGACTCGGATTGGTTTGATACTCGTCCGTGGACCCCGAGGATTTCCTTTATATAACGACAACGATTTTTGAAAGGATTTAGTGTAATGCTCGCCTTAACCCTCGAGCGACGATCCTTATTTCTCTTCGAGTTATAATGACGATTATGCCCTAAGTTCCATAAGTTACTTCATATGGTTTAATATGTGTTTATGAGTCCTAAAGTCCTATTCGATGAGCTTCCGAACGACATTCGGAGGAAACCTGATTTGACTATCGACTTGGTTTTTAAATGACGATTCATTTTGATTATTCTGTCGAGTCTTTGAAAATGTTTTAAACTGCATATAGTTGCTCACGACTCTGCTCGTGCATTGTGTTACCACATCCTTCACCGAGTCCTGGGCCGGTTATGTATCGTGCGCACTATGTTATTTTCCGGTGTGATCTTTGTGTTACGGTTCACCGAGCTCCTCGCTAGAGGGTCGGGTTTCGTTTATATTGGTGTTATCTTTGTGTTATGGCGTTATGGTAGGCTATGATGTGTTATGGGGATATGTCGGGTACGGAGATATGAACCTTCGGTGTGATCTTTGTGGCGTGGCGCCAACGACGGGCGGGCGACCACCGTTCTAAGAGCCCTATGCATGATTTGTATTTTTATAAGTAAGCATTTTGATATTTCGAATATTGCATTTACTTTCCGTACTTCTGCTTTTGACTATGATCTTGTTTGCTATATTTCATGCTTTGCATACTCAGTACATATTCCGTACTGACCCCCTTTTCTTCGGGGGCTGCGTTTCATGCCGCGCAGGTACAGATACTTATTTGGATGATCCGCCAGCTTAGGATTCCTGTTCAGCTGATTTGGAGCGCTCCCTTGTTCTGGAGCCTATACTTGATTCAGATTCGGTTATTGCGTATTTGTATATATGTTTATTCACGGGTACGGCGGGGCCCTGTCCCGTCATATGATTTTGTTATGACTCTTAGTGTCCGTAGACATATATGTGTGGGTTATGGGTGTTCCTTTGTTCGGTCGTGTACGTGTAATTTGTGATTTGGACGTCCCCCTATGCTATGATAGCCTTATCGGCTTATTTGTGATATTATACGTTGGACTATGATAACGATATGTATATACGTACATTTGTGACAACTTTGGGGCGACGTTCCACTTTCTCGTAAATATTTGTAATTTGCACGGTATATAAGCTACTTGTACGCTATTTCGGGTTAATGGGTGTGTACGGGTGCCCAGATCGGGCATTAGTCACGGCCTACGGGGTTGGGTCGTGACAAAAGTGGTATCAGAGCGGTTTGTCCTCGGAATGTCTACAGACCGTGTCCGGCAGAGTCCTGTTTATGGTGTGAAGCCGGCCACACTTATAAACAGGAGGCTGTGGGGCATTTAGGAATCAGTGACCTTGTTTCTGTCTTAGATCGTGCGATAGAGCCAAGTCATAGGAAATGAGATTCCTCGCACTAACCTTTGATTTCAGCAGAAGAGCGACATCGACAAAAGGAAGCGATTGATGATCTTTGGAGGTTACAAAGCACGCAGGTAAGCAACGGCACGAGAGGTATATGCCGAATAAGGCATCGAGATGTAAAGTCAAAAATTTTAGAAGGAAAAATAAACAGAAAAGCGTAACAGGTACAGTTCAAGATGGACATACGAGGTAAATTCACCATTTTTATGCTATTGTCGATACTGGGAGCCCTGTGTGGCTGTGATGTGATGTGTATATATATAAATATGTTGGCCCTGTGAGGCATTGTTGGTATTTCCTGCGTACAGGTTTTGAGATAGTAAGAAATATAGAGGAAACTCTGCCGAAATTTTTCCAGGAAGAGGAAATAAGAATGAGGTATGGATTTGTAATATGCTTTGAAAGGTCGCGTTAATAAGCAAAGATAGGATTTGACTAAGTTGCAAGTACGGTTGACCTTGAAAAATAAGTTAACTACTGAATTGGCAATAATGGTAATTAGGAGGTCGATATTGGTATGGTAAAAAGAATTTGAAAAAGGGCTCGTGACATTAAGAAATGAGTTAAAAAGGAGTTGGCAAACTCTAATAGAGTGTCGTGTTAAGGTACCAACTGAATTGATAAGCGGGGAGTAATTATGACGAGTTTATAGTTAGAAAGAATAGTAATATAATTGAGACCAGGGTACAAAAAAATTGTGACGGATATGAATGTATAGATAGGACAGTTTGTGAAATATTAGGGATAAAAGTGACCAGAAGGAGCAAAAGTTAAGAAGTGTGACCCTATAAGGTCGATTATGAATAGGATATTATGTGAATGTAATAAGGGATGTTACGAAAATGAGCTTAGTAAGGAAGTGACTAAAAGGTATGACGTGATCGGTGTGGCTAAAGTACAGGTGAGCTATTGATTAGGAGGGATTTATGAAGTTCTTCTATAAGGGAAAGCACAAAAAAAAAAAAGATTACGAGATAACGGAAGCGATAGAAAGAAAAAGTGAATGAAATAAGAGGAGATGAAAAAGAGAAGCGGGTAAGATAACAGTGCGGTAATAGGTGATGACGGGTGTAGCCGGGAAAACGAGTAATATCAGCGACGGGACGGTGAAAGACCGGATGATAGAGGGACGAACAACGAAGTAGGGGAGTGCTAGGCAACGGATTGGCATGATAAGAACATGAGAACAAATAGGGGTGAACAGAATATGCCTTGGAAGTAAAAAGGGGATTAGGTAGGAGCAATATTTCTGAAAATGCAGCAGTAGTATAAAGCTCCTCGTGCGCAGGAAAGGATGAACATAGACTGGGGAAATATGGTAAGGGAATGCTAAGGAAAGCACCCAAAGTAGGCATAAATAAATGAGTACAAATATGAAACGCAAGGAGAATACATAGTCATGATTCTAAAGGTGTAGTACGACGACAGGACGATATGGCAAGACCATTGTTGAGACGGATTTGGTGTTCTAGGTAAGTTAGAAGCATGTGTTGGATGTATAGTAAGGGTAAAAAGACATAAAACACAAAGGTATACTGCGTGCATACGACTCCACCCTGGAAAATGATGGGGTCCTTAAGCGACAAAGACGGTAGGCGTAAGGAATAGATGATGCAATATAATTTTATCAAGAGAAGCAGATGGTACAGGTGGGGATAAAAATATTATTCCAAGAGAATTTCGGGTTACCATTGGAAAATAAATGCCACATGACTGAGAATTTGAAATGACTGCGAGTATTAGAAATTATTGATTGGAGTAAGAGACCCGTTCCAATTCGGCGGGAGATGTGCTATGAGGGCGTTCTGAAACCTGTCCAGACTTCAACTTACCCCAAATTATGTGCTGAAGGTCATGTGACGAGGTTGACGCGATTATACTAACGTTAGAGCATCAAATTTCGTCAGAGTCCCAAAGTTAAGCGTGCTGGAGTGGGAGCAATTTTAGGATGGGTGACCCCCTGGGAAGTTTTCTGGAAGTCTTACAAATTCAGTCGTAAGAAGCAGACGGGAAGCTAGGTTAATCTAAGGAACAATTAGAGTCTGCAGAGCGGGCAGAAACCTTAAGAGGTCGTGTAGAACGAGACAGACTGAATCAGGGAAAACGGGGGAAGATGCATTATAGCTCTAGAAACAGGGTAAACTGAATGGTGTTGGAAATATTTTGTGAATAAGATGGTAATGACTATGTATACGTATGTACATGAAATCCCTTACATGGCTATGTTGAATTCCCAGCAATCGACGTAAGACATATTGGAAGGCATTAATCCGACAGGATAAGGAAGTTCAAGCGAAAGAAAGTAAAGATGGCACAAATGTTATAAGGCGAGCCGATCTTTGTTTTCGCTACGGATGGAGCTTGGAAAGTTCCAAGATAACGATATTTGGGAAAGAAAGAAAATAAGTAGACGGTAGGTAAGGTGACCAAAATGTCAAGAAAGAGCGAAAGAGTCAAGCACGACGCGAATTGGATAAGAATGTGAAGGTAGGTGGGTGAGAAAAAAAATGGAGTGTGGCGGTATGGAACTAAAATGGATTGTGTAGAATTGTAGGATAGCCCCCGGTAATAGGAGCGAAAGAATAATGACCACAACAAAAAAATGAGAAGTAAAGGAAAGAAGATTAGGTTGTGCAACGGTGCTAAGAAATTCCTAACCCTCGAAGAATAAGTGCCAAAGGCGACAGATATAAAAAAAAAAAACTATTGGTGCATTAGAACCCCCTTAATAAAGGGGGGGAGAACATATTGGACTTGAAGGGGAATTTATTAGCTTGGAGCTAGAATTCGAAATGATCGCCAACACAAGGAAATCGAAGACGCGTGAACCCGTGTTATGAGAGAATCGTAAAGGAGTAAGAATTTCCGTAGCCCTATGCTTTTGAGGTGTATTGCAAAATTTGAGGGGTAGAAGGTTAAAGAAAAATTGTGGCAAGAGTCCGAAGATTCAGTTAAACTCGAATTGTGAGTTGCCATAAGTATAGCTGTGTTGTGAAGGATAGTGAAGGGGGCAGAACCATACGTATATACCTACTTTGGATAGAAGGGAATGGCCGGGGAAGAAACTAGTAGAAATAGTGTTACATCCCGTCTTTTTGCGTGATCGAAAAATTCGAAATAATTGTGAATTATGAGAAAGGAGGCTATGTTTGAAATTTTCTTAGTATGTGTATGTCGGTTATGAAAATTTGAACGTGAAAACAGGAACTAAGGGCAAAATTGGAATTTTGGAAATTTATTTCGAATTACAAAATATAATTCATGAAGAATTGGGCTCAAAAAAAAAAAAATAAGAAAATTGAGGCCCAAAGACTTAAGGTGAAAACGCCAAGCCTAGCATGAAATGGCCCAAACATTAAATTAGCATGTGTTGGTCATGTGCCTCAATTATATATATATATGCATGACATGTCTAGAAATTTCAAGAAAACAAAACAAAACAAATCAAGAAAAACAAGGAGAGGCAATCGGCCAAGAAAGGAAAGAAAAGGAAAGGAAGAAAAAAAATTCTTGGAGCTCAAATCTTTGATTCAAAAATCCATCTCTCTTGGAATTACTACTAAGCTCAAGCTCCTCTCCAACATGGTATAATTTTCAAGTCAAGGGAGTGCTTGTTTTGGCAAGAAGAAATTATTGGAGAGGTAAGAATTTCATGTTTTCTTTCATGTTATGAAAGGTTTATGGATATTAGAATAAGTGGAATGGTATGGAAATCATGGAATTGTGTTTGTGTGTGTGTGTGCCGTGTGGTGTGTGTGTTGTGTGGGACCGTGTGCATGTGTATGGTTGTGCATGGAATTGGTGTTGAGTTTTGTGGTATATTTTAGTTGTGATTATTGTGGAATATGAATTGAAAGTGAAAGTAGAATGAATTTGATGGAAGTTGGAAAAATAAGGCTTGGCCGTGAGTTGTGGTAAATGGAAATGGACATGAATTAATTTCGTTTAGTATGTTAATTATGTTGTTATGGTGTTATGAAGTAAATAGAAGGTTTAATGAGTTAAGTTGGTGTTGAAGTTGGTTGTAGGTTGTTATGAGAAATTATGTGATTTTATTATAGTCTATGTAATTATGGAAATGAATTTGTAAGATATAAATTATGATGGTTGTTTATGGAATTGAAAGGTAAAAACATGTTATGGAAGTTTATGTTGGAAGTTGGAAGTTGGAAGTTTGAACGAATGAAGGTTTCGGTGAAACTTTTGTATAATTTGTGAAATAATGCCAAAATGCTCTTGAATTGTATTTGAATGGTCTTGAATGAGTAAATGAGTATGAAAATATTGATATTGGTTTGAAAATGTGAAGTTAGTTTGGAAGTCGTTGCTTTATGAAGAAAGTAGACTAATTATGTTATATTGCGATTTGAAGCGATTGTTGTGATTGTTGATGTTGTTGTTGGCTTGTTGTTGGCTATTCTGAGCCGAGATAAATTCTCGGGGCGTCATATTTTTAGGGGAGGTGCTGCCGAAATTTCGGTAGCCAAATGCTAAACCAAAGTCAAAATGTTAACTTGCATGAATAGTAACTGGTAAGAGTGACCATTTGCAGTTTTGACGACGAAACGGGAAGTGAGATTTGACAAGCATAAGTATATCCGGTATGTAAAGCCACCCTTTTATTCTTTGGAAGAGTACGAGACTTGAAAAGCCTCGGTTGTGGGATTCAAGATTGAAAATAGCGCAAAATCTTTCGGTAAGATTGAATCAATTCCTTCTAAGTTGACCTATAATAATTTCCATAAATGGAGTCGAAACACTCTAAAATGATTATGGATAAGTTTATTATGAATTTACGTACTTTATTATGATTGGGTCCGAGGTGGGCCCACAATACAAAACTCCGGTATGGTCCTAATCGTCTGTATTATGTCCGTTTTTCATAGGTAACTCTTAATTACGTTTTGTCGCTAACTAATAAGTATTTTGGCAATCTCGAACATTATTCGACATCGTAAACTCGGGATAGTCGATATAGTCAGGCTAAATCGACCATATTTCGCCTTTTATTTATACATGTTATCTTTGTATATAGTTTCTCATGAAGTGGATGACTCAATGCGCGCCGGCCGAGGTTACGTGATTCGTGCACCTACCGCATTATTCACGCGTCCCTGGATTGTGAAGACTTTACGGATATTCTCGACATATTATGGGGATGATCTCGTCCGTCCACCGCGTGTACTACGAGGGTCGGGCTCCGTATGCGTCCCTTATTACGGGGCGGGGAACGTATGTGTCGGGATCCGATTATGTGTCCGCATATGATGACTCAATGTTGTCCGATTTGAACTATAACGTGGTCTTAGAAATGGCCCACCGTCCGTGATCGACAACGTAATACAATTGAGATCCGTTTAAATCGAGATGGTTCCGTTATTCAGTCCGACTCCGCTACGAATCCGTAGTGTGCATATCGCGCGGTCATGCCGATTTGTATGTTGTTTCCGCTTTACATACTCGGTACATGACCGATGATCTTGTGCCGTTACGCGCCAGGCCATGTTGGGTTGGAGAGCCTTATCGATACTTTTGGTATAGGCGTACCGTATATATATGATCATTTGGGGCGTGAGGCCTTTGTTCGATTCTGTTTTGTATGTTGGGATATCCGCGACAAGTTGTCCTTTGTCAGGCCGAAATGTGATATACAACCTGTCGATATAATAGCCCTAACGGCCTCGTAAGTTTATGTATGTATATATATATGTTCGTACGATGTATGTTATGTCGTAGGGATTTATGTATGTAATTAGTGGATGTCGGATAGTGAATACGCTTTGGGTGTCCAAGTAGGACACCGGTTATTACGTTGGGTCGTGACAAATAGTTTGAAGGACATAGCCAGTATACTTACTAGTGGCGAAGTTAGATTGAGTGAGCATTCGAGTGTAAAGAAAATGGTGATAAGCTTGTAAGGACCAATGACGTTGACCGTTGAACTATAAGTGAGTCTTAGCGCAATATGTTACCTTGGACCAACGAACGTCAAGTGTATTATGCTAAGGGACATGTTACGAACTCGGCATTATTGGGTTGGTAGCTAAACTAATCGTTTGCCACTTAGGGGAAGTTACTAATAGCTACTATTCTCGCATCCCGGATAGCCGTGTGAGGCTACCGAAGGCGTAGGACCGATCCGATTCAATGTTGGCGAAACTAAGTTAAGTAAATGATTTGACAAAGTAAAACTCATTCGAGAGCGGTTATTAGGTTCGGGGTCGACTCGGATAGGCACTCGACGTCGACACCTAGAGTTCCAGGTCGACGATTGTATCCTTGGAAGTGTCAGAGGTGTTTGAGATTCGACAACAGCTCGGTCCGAGGCATAGTGAATCTTATCGGATCGTCGTAAAATAGCGCCTATGAATTAGACCTACCGTGCGGTGCGCGCATCCGGTCTACCTATGTTAATGCTTCACGAATGCATTGGTGATTCTTCCGAGTACGTCTATAGAGGATATCCGGGCGACGGAGGAATTAGCCACGAGGAACGCTATCTTTAGTCATCAGGTGAAAAGATTACGTACTACAGGCGTAACTTTCGTTAAGGTATTGTGGCGGAGCAATGGCAGAAAAGAGATGCAGAATGTGTATCCCTACCTGTCTCCTGTGCCTACAAGCGATCAAATTCCCTAATTGGTTACGTTAATTGATAAAGGGTCTATGTGTGACGGTGATAAAAAGAGGACCCTCCCCCCGAAGCATCTATAAGACCCTATAAGATTAGTTTAACATTCGAGGACGAATGTTTTAAAGGGGGGGAGGATGTTATATCCCGTACTTTTGTGCATTGTGACATTCCGAGTTAATTACGATAAGTTAAGGACAAGATTATTCCGGGAGACGAAGTAGAGACTTTTAGTTGTTTTATAGGCATGAGTTGTGTATGATTTTATTGGCATGGAAGCATTAAGGAAACATTTGGGGTTGAATTTTATTTTTTGGAAAGCATTTATTCATGAAAAAGGAACAAAAAAAATATATAGTTATAAGGGGCCATGTGGCCGGCCACCTTGGGGTGGGCCATGGCCACATGGATGGCTATAATATTAAAATAAAAGATGACTTAGTCATCTTATTCTTCATCTTATTCACTTGAGAGAAAAATCAAGAAACTTTGAGAAAGGGAGAGCAAGGCTCACGGCCAAAGCTCAAAAAATTGAGGCCAAGATTTGACCATCAAAAAAATTATTTTCTTCTATGTTTTCCACTCATTGGAAGGTGCTAAACATCATGGAACAATTGTTAGGGCAAGCAAGTCCTTGGTTCATGCAAGTTCTCAACCTTGGCCAAGTGAAGAACTAAGTGAAAAAAAGGTGAGTTTTATCTTGTTTTTAGGTGTTATAAATGGTTTATGTGTGTTGTAGTATGCCAAAATGGATGAATTTCATGAAAAATTTGCATGTGAAGTTGAAGTCGTATGCATGGTATTTGGGCCGTGTGTGTGTTGTTGTGTTGGGGTGATGGACTAAGTTCTATGTAACGTGCCTAGTGTTGTTGTAGTGTGTTGGAATGGAAGAGAATCATCAATGTGTGTGTGTGTGGAGTTGGCCGAATGTAGGTCAAGTTTCATAGCAAAGAATGAATTAACTTTCTTTAGTATTTTGGTTGTTGTCGTTGTGAATTCTATGTCGAAAAATGCAAGTTTAATGATTCAAATGGATGTTGTATGGTTATGGACTGATTTGGAAGTTAGTGTGTCTTTAATGAAATTTTTGTATGTATGAGAATGGCATTGTTAATGTGTGGATTAGTGGCGTAATTTATGAATTTGGAGGAGAAGAATGTGTGTTGGATTGTTCTCGGGTTTGGAGGGAATTCGGGTGAGTTGGAGTGATATTTGGGTTGTTTGAAATATTGTGTAAATCGTTTAAACGTTCTTGAATGTTGTTTGTATGGATTCGGATTAGTATTTGAATGTATAAGCGTTGATATCGGTTTGAATGTAAGTGGTTGAGTGAATAAAAATGGAATGTCGTCGAAATATGTAGAAAGAGTTATTGATGGTAGAATGTCTTTTGAATTAATTATT
>NW_026716078.1:0-18717 GCF_029784015.1 Lycium ferocissimum
AGTATAGATCCATGTTGCTACCTTAGCATGTCACTAATAGCTATGAGTGATTCGGCAATGCAGTGCATGTCTAGGAAAGCAGTTGATCTGCGATGGATAGTTTCGAGTAGAAAGGGAAGACAACTAAAATTAATAATTTAACTTGTATTCACAGGTCGACCATTACACTTACCATAAGGGTAACAAGTGTAATTGTGGATAAAGTTATACATGAACTCGAGTTCACCTCTTTGTGAGGATGAGGGATCGGATAACTAGCTACTAGAGTAGCAAATGATGTCTAGGGTATTGCGAGTAATAAGATCCTCATGTTTGGTAGTGAATTCTTTCCGCATGTTGTTATACCCCATTTTAACCAGGGTCAAAATGGTTTACAACATTCCGGTAATTCCGAGGTTAATTAAAATTGAGGAGTCGCCACCTAATTACTTATGGTGAATTAGGACACCTAAAGTTCATTAAAGCTGTTGTCCAAAGTTAACTCCATTTAAAATCTAGGAAACCAAAATTCTAGGCAAGGGTTCAATTAATCTAAAGGGAAGGTATTAAGCATCCTTTAAGATCCACTAATAATGGTTAACCGGCCGGACTTAGAATTTAAAAGATTAAGTGGTATAACAAATTAAGGCGTAAAATTAGTTCCACAGTAGACTACAACCACTCAAACTAATTTTGGGTAATCTAAAGTAAGTCAGCGAGTGAAACCAAATACATAAATTAACTAAAAACTTCTAAAAAGGGAATTAGCAGATTACTTTTGAATTAAAATGCTAAGAGTGAAACAGTTTTCCCTTTGAAAATAGAAGAGTGGTCAAAAGCCAAAATCATTTAGTCTTAACTCTTTTAAATCGGGTCATGTTTCGTTTCTTTCTTTTTGATAGAAAAGCATAAGACTTAGGAACAAATCAGATTCTTGGCTTACTTTAAACGACGAGTTCATCTGCTAAATGCTAACCAACTTCAATATTAAAGTGAATGCATTAACCTCCTCTAACAGTAAACATATAGTTGAAAAACAAACAATGTTCCGCCAACACAAGTAAACAAAACAAGCTGAAATAAACGGGATAATCAACAGCCATGTTGCCTTTAACGGGAGGACAAAACCCCCTTTTGCAATTCGATATCTTGAACGAGAGTCTCTCTTGTGAAGGCAAGAAAGAAAGAGGACGTGCAGACTCCGTGTGGTAGAGGTGGCGTTGAGTTTCAAAGTGAAACTCTTCGGCTCCGGTGTACATGTCAAACAAAGAAAAGTAACCAGAGGAGTTAGTATAGGAAATTAACCATCCTTAACAATGTTAAAGAGAAGTAATAAGTAACCATGAAAAATCATAATAATCCACGAGAAATTGTTACATTTGGTTTAAAACCAAGATATCATAAGCATGGTTTATATACTAAACATCATGTACGTTGTTTTAAAAATAGTCTAGATTCTCATTATCGGTACCTTCTACACAAACTAGAATATTTCATGTACTTGGGAACAACATGCGGGATTTGCAGAAATTAAAATTACGCCAAACACATTCCATAGATATGACTTTCAAGGAAAATGGAAACAGAGAGTGAGCAGGGATCAATATTCCACCGTTACTATATCAAAACAAGTTCGTTAATTGACCATGTGCTAATTATTACAATTTCTCTAAATAGCATATCTAATTCTAAGTCATAGTAGTCGATTTGTCATGGTAAGAAATCAGTTCAAACAGATTGTGTCTAGACAAATTTACAAGAGTTATACAAATCAAGTTTTGAATCTAGCAGGATTTTAACGAGGGGCTAAGCTATTCCACCACATGACAGAGAGGGTGATAAACAACCAGAATGTGAAATGATCTCCTAAAGCTTGGAGTCTAGAACACACAAGGTAAATATTTTGGAACAAATAGAACACTTCCGAGCATTTTATCGAACGTCTATCCCTCATATTTCGGATGATATGCAACTATGAAATGTGACCTTAAACTTAAACCAAAGAACATGATTTTTAACGCATCCAGAAATACAAAACACAAAAGTCAGAGCTTCTTCATAAAACTTCGACAAACATGGTTCAAACATAGCGAGAGACGGGATTTCAACTTAACAAAAAAAAATGGTAGTCATGTTTTGGTTGACCATTAAGCTGTAAATGATACCCCCATATTATAACGACTACTAACAAGTTACCCTGTTTTATTCAACTTATCATTTAGCCGAAGTAGAATCGAATAATTAGATACATCAAACAAGACATATTAAAACTCAGAGAGCAGATTGACAAGGGAAACTTAAAACCTTAACTTAGTTAATCTAGGTTCTAAACAAATATGTAAGAAAAGAACATGAAAGGGAAACTTACGCTAACATGATAACCATACTCTCATGGACTCGACAAGAGATACAAGTAATAAAGTTGATAAATAACTTAATCACAAACAGGTCAGATACCATAACCTAAGTGACATCGACTGCATAAATTAAGCTATTAAGTACAGATTCATATCTTATGTTCAAATATCATCATTAATCAATAAGCAGACATTTAACTTTTTTTTCACGATATCTAACACATAAAAATCTAAAGAAAATCGACAGTCTCAACACACATAACAGAACATGAATACATCAGAAATTTTAGATTCGAAGTAAAAGACAATGCACTGACCTTTGTTGGTGCAGTGAACGGGGTGTCGGCCTCGAATCTAACTTTCTTGTTATGAATGGGTTCAGACCCCGAACCAAATGAGTCCGCAGAACAGTAAAGAAAAATGCAAGAGTTTTTGAAAAAAAGAAGGTAGTAGTATAAATCCTATCTAATTCCCATTGGTATTTTGTAGGTGTTCAAGCTGCTAAAAAAAACCTCCTGAGAATGAGAATTGGGGGTTCTATTTATAGAACCCCAAAATACTAGGGTTTGGCCATTTAGGTCGCTGTAGGACGGACCCGAAATCCAGGTTTCAACTCAGTTTTTGGAGCCAATTTTTGAAACCTGAGTTGTGCCAAAAATCATTAATGATCTCTGCCTATCAATTGTACCCGAAAATCAAAGAAATAATGAAAAATAAATGGGAAAAGAGAGATTACCGTTTGAAGGGTCAATTGGTCGAGAGAACAACAAAGAGTGTTAAAGTTTTTGCCATGAATGGGCGAGCAAGATCTGGAGGCGACGAAGGCGTGCTGACATTTGCCATAAATGGCCGGAGACAGCTCATCAAGAGCTGGGTTCAAGGTGACGATTTGGGGCTCTGTTCATTGAAATGAAGGGAAAAGAGAAAAAGGGATCTGAGGGGATTAAAGAAAAGTGGGCTGGGTAAATTGTTTGGGCCAGTGGGAATTTTGTTTGGGCCATTTGTTTGGCTGAAGCATTGGTGATTAATTGGGTCACTAGAATGGGCTTTCATTAGCCGAATTTGTTGGGTATTTCCCTCTTCTAATTAATTTCTTTTAGGCTTCTTTGTATTAACAAAATACTATATGTATATATACATACTAGACGGCCTATCCCGTCTTGTGCACGGGCCCAACACTTCGGATTATAGTGTATACATGTATATGTAGTTGTGTTTAGATAATGATAATATATATATATATATATATATATATATATATATATATATATATATATATATATATATATATATATATATATATATATATATATATATGTTCAAAATACGATTAATTTAACATTGTAGTTTGTGTCTTCGTATCTAAAACTTTATTTTATTCGTGTTTGCTACGAAAATTTATTAATACCTTTTAAAAGAGAAGACTTGTTTAAAAAGAAACTATTTTCCTCTCTTTCGTATAAAACAATAGCAATATTTTGAATATCGGTTGATACTTTCAATTTTAATTCGATTAATTTAACGGTGTAAAATACTTATTATTTTTTATCAAATTTTGATTTAGATAATTCTAATTCAAATTATTAAATTAATTTTACATGTTTAAAATGAAACAAAGTAGAAATTAATTTTTTCCTTATTCTAAAGAGTCCATTATTATTGATTTAATTGTTTGATTTTCTAAGCATTTGTTTTTTAACATTGTTTGTTTTATTAATATGGGATTCACATTTTTTTTTTAATATTGCTTGATTCTCGTTAATATGGGGTCCACTTTTTTTTCCCGTGAGTTTGGATGTGGTCGGTCCACTTTTTTTTTCTTCCTTTTTTTTTTTTAAAGGGACAACGGACGATGAAACATGGGTCTAAACCCATGCTTTATATAGTTTCTTCTTTTTTTATTTTTATCTTTTATATTGCTTGGTGTCGTTTAGTATGGGGCCCACCTTTTGGACATTATTAGTTTGTATTATATATATATATATATATATATATATATATATATATATATATATATATATACACACACACACTATGTTCAAAACACGATTGATATAATATTGTAATTTGTGCTCCGTATCTAAAACTTTATTATATTAGTGTTTGCTAAGAATACAAAGTCCGTACTTTTTTTTTGTCATTGTTTATTTTTTTAATATGGGATTCACTTTTTTTTATTATATATATTGCTTGATTTTGTCAATATGGGATACTATGTTCAAAACACAATTAATATAACATTGTAGTTTGTGCTCCGTATTTAAAACTTTATTATATTAGTATTTGCTACAAATACGCATGGTGTTTAATATGGGGCCCACAATTATTTTCACATTTATTAGAGTAAGGAAAAAATGAAAAAGTAATTAAATTCTATCTTATTTTAATATATAAGTATTTTAAGTATGTTACTGTACAATAATTTCATTTGCTCCCACTAATGGATTGATACGCACGCGTAATGAATCCATTATTATTGACTTAATGAGATACTTTGGAAATTACATGAATATTGTTTGATTTTTTAATATGGGGTGCATTTTTTTTGGACATTATTAATTTGCATTATTTTTAATATATATATATATATATATATATATATATATATATATATATATACTATGTTCAAAACACGATTAATATAACATTGTAGTTTGTACTCCGTATCTAAAACTTTATTATATTAGTGTTTACTACGAATACAAAGTCTTTTTTGACATTATTTTTTTTGAATATGGGGTTCAATTTTTTTTTTTTTTTGATAATGCTTGATTTTGTTAATATGGGGTCTACTTTTTTTACCGTGAGTTTGGAGATGGTGGGTTCCACTTTTTTTTTTTTTTTTTTATATATTGCTTGATCTTTGTTTAGTATGGGGTCAATATATATGAGGCCCACAATTTATTTTTTTTTACAATTTTTTTTTTTATGGGCTCGTTTAATATGAGGCCCAATTTTTTTTATTTTTTTTTTTTATATATCTATGTTCAAAACATGATTGATATAACATTGTAATTTGTGCTCCGTATCTAAAACTTTATTATATTAGTGTTTGTTAAGAATACAAAGTCTGCACTATTTTTTTTGACATTATTTATTTTTTTAATATGGGATTCATTTTTTTTATATATTGCTTGATTTTGTCAATATGGGATACTATGTTTAAAACACGATTAATATAACATTGTAGTTTGTGCTCCGTATTTAAAACTTTATTATATTAGTGTTTGCTATGAATACGCATCGTGTTTAATATGGAGCCCATATTTTTTTTTAACATTGTTTGTTTTTTAAATATGGGATTCATTTTTTTTTTTTCAATATTGCTAGATTTTGTTAATATGGGGTCCACTTTTTTTCCCCGTGAGTTTGAATGTGGTGGGTTCCACTTTTTTTTTTTTAATACCGGATGTTGTTTAATATGGGGCCCATAATTTTTTTTTACAATTTTTTTTTAATACTTTTGGATGTTGTTGAATATGGGGCCCAATTTTTTTTTACAATTTTTTTAAATACCTTGGATGTTGTTGAATATGGGGCCCACAATTTTTTTTTTTTTTTTTTTTACAATTTTTACTATGTTCAAAACATGATTGATATAACATTGTAATTTGTGCTCCGTATATAAAATTTTATTATATTAGTGTTTGCTAAGAATACAAAGTCTGCACTTTTTTTTTTGACATTGTTTATTTTTTTAATATGGGATTCATTTTTTTTTATATATTGCTTGATTTTGTCAATATGGGATACTATGTTCAAAACACGATTAATATAACATTGTAGTTTGTGCTCCGTATTTAAAACTTTATTATATTAGTGTTTGCTATGAATACGCATCGTGTTTAATATGGGGCCCGCATTTTTTTAACATTGTTTATTTTTTAAATATTGCTTGATTTTGTTAATATGGGGTCCACTTTTTTTCCGTGAGTTTGGATGTGGTGGGTTCCACTTTTTTTTTAATCTTTTGGATGTTGTTTAATATGGGGCCCACAATTTTTTTAATACTTTTGAATGTTGTTGAATATGGGGCCCATAATTTTTTTTTTTTTTTTCAATTTTTTTTTTTTTAGGGCCTGTTTAATATGGGGGCCAAATTTTTTTTTTTTTTTTTTATGTTGGTGTTGGGGGGGGGGGGGGGGGGGGTCCACAGACGGACGACGAAAGAAGCACCAACCGGTGCTTCTAATATAGTAGAAATGTGTGTGTGATAATAATAATAATTTAGCAATTAGCATAAATAGGGTGTGATTTAACACGGTAATCTTATTATTAATAGATAAAACATATGTGAGGTAATAATGTAGTAAAAATATCATCCAGGTTATATCTTATGATTAATACGTAACTAGTAAGTAGCGATGTACGAGGTATTAATATATAATAATATTTAAATAATAATAATAATAATAATAATGATGATAATGATAATATAGTGATAGTAAAATAAGATATTTAGTTTATTAATAAATATTAGAAATTCAAGAAAATGAATTGGAATAAAGGAGGGACAAAATTGGGTGTCAACACATGTGATTGATTTCCTACGTGGATCTCTTGTACAACCTTAATAGGTAAAGCTCTTGATGCTCGCAGGTTGCACGAACTACTTGCCAGTATGAATTACGTGTGTTATTAACATATTACTGAATTCGGTCTAGCCCATAATGAGCGAAGTGGGAGATGTTGGATATTTAAACTGGGTCACGGGTCGCTACATATGGGTTGACCCTACCCGTTTGAAAAGGATAAGGATAGAAGTTATGGAATAACTTCCCTGAAGAGAAGTTATTTCCAAACGTGGTTAATTTAAGAGATGGGCAAATCAGTTTTCTGCTAATTTTTTGAACGCTTTTCTTAAGAAAAAGAAAACCAACTCTCTGTTCTTCTTCCTCTTTCAAGAAGAAAACTTTTCTCTGGGTGTGCTATGTTGACACAATTCGAAAGGCATTTAGTTCGTGAAAATCAACTTCGTCTCCTAGTGAATCGAAGTTCGACTTGGGGAATTTTTTCGGTGGTAAGTTCAACAATCTTCCGCTGCGCTAGAAAGGTACGCAATATTGTTCTTGCCCCGTGATTTATTCTTACACTCGCTCTATCTATTGGGATTTATTCGTTGGATGAATACAAAGTGAGGCTCTAAATTTGTAACAAATGAAAACTATTAACATTCTTTTATATATTAAGTTATTTCACTACTAAATAAACATGGAATAAAAACAAAATAGTTAAATAATAAAATTCGTCGTTAATCCTGTACGGACAAATTAGCAATGAATTATTAAAAATAATTGTTAGCTACGAGCAACTTAGCGACTGATTAACGATGAAATTCGTAGCTAAGTTTAATTTTTTTTTTTTTTGCAGTATATATTTGTTGTCAAATGAAATACGCGATATAGTCACACGCAAAGCGCGTACGCTGAAACTAGTGATATCAAAAAGCGAAGAAATAATGAAGTCACCTATAAGTCGTTATTGTCAGTAATGTATTAACCTGAAGTCGTAACTTACAGTAATGAATTTAAAAAACGTGATTGACAGTAATGTTTTGTATATTCGATTCCTCCGTCAGCTGTTTGTTTTATCCGTTCGATTTTGAATAAAATAACGCGTAATACGTTACTGGGAAATACATTTATACTAATTCTAAAAACATTTTCAAAAAAATGTATTATTTTCGTTAATTAATTTAAATAATGAATTACTACGGTAAAAAACTCCTGTTTGTGGATTACTCTCCCTAATCAATTATGGTTTTTCACTCAATTGTTATATTTTCAACCAGGATAAACTCCTCTATTTATAGTAGCTAGAGCCACAGCCTCCAACTTGGGCAAAGAAGCCTCCACCACATATTTCATCCTTGGTCACAAAAGATCAAATTTGTCGACATAACTTAATCAGCAAATACAATAGGCACATGCTTATATCCAACACTAAGAAAAAAATAATACTAGTAATGGACAAATTTTGTAAGTAAATAGCAAATTTCATAGCTAATCCTATTTAGCAATAAATTATCACAAAATATTGTTAGCGACGAAATTTATAGCTAATTTTTTTTTTGTTTGTTTTTGTTTTAGTTGTGATTTCTCTTTAGTGAAGGGGAAGGGCTTGTGGTTAACAAAGATGAGAGGGCTTGGAATGGAGATATACCTCAGATATGTACTAGCATTTATCTTATTTGTTAATTTTTTTTTTTTTTTTGATATTTTATCTCTTTTTTGTCAATAATTTAACATAGTATTCACAAATTAATAAAAAATAGTCCCAAGAAAGGTTGTTACCGTTACAATCATTCATAAACTTTTATATATATATATATATATATATATCTTACTTTTCAGCACGTGAATTGCCGAGTTGTGTAAGATGCTTTGTAAAAAAATATAAATATTATACAAAAGGTCTACCTGAAGCGTGGAATAATTGAATGAATGGCTACAAAGAGTATGCAAATAAGGAACATGTGGGAACTCGGTCCCATATCAGCAAACTACAAAATTTAAATTACTATCAAATAAGTAAAGGAAAAAAATAGAATAACATGTCACCGTAAGTTTTTCTCTTTTATTTTAGTTATTTTCTTGAAAAAGTATCCTTTGTTTTTTCTAACTCAGCATATGCCAATTTCTCAAGGGCAATGAGCAGGATTGTCGTTCGCTGCGGGTGGTCTTTAATTTTTGCCCCTCAAATCAGTGGTCTTTAATTTTTAACTTTCGCTAAAAGCTCTTTGCTTTCACGGATTCGAACCCCGCCTAAGTTAAAAAATTAAAAAAAAAAATATGAGCATAAGTTGGGATTCGCGCAGGCATAAGTTGGGTTTCAAACTCTGCCTTAAGGGGAAAAAAAAATTCCTGGAATTTTGCAAACCTCTGCCTTAAGGCCTAACTTTGGACACCTTAAGTCAGAGGTTTGCCTTAAGGCCTAATTTTGGGTAAAAGTTTGCCTTAAGGCATAAGTTGGACCCCTGTGAATCCCAACTTCTGCCTTGGGAATCCCAACTTATGCCTTGCGATTTTTTTTTTTTTTACTGAGTCTGGGTTCGAACCCAGGACCTCTAGGAGTTAAGCGAAGCGCAAATATTAAAGACCACTAATTTGAGGGAAAAAGTTAAAGACCACCCTAAAAGAAGGACAATCCGCGCAAAAAAAATGATTTCTCAAAGCATAGTGGATTTCAAATAGGGATAATTTACTTTTTTTCACCCGGATTGCCCTTCAAAAGTACTGGTTTTTAATTTTTTCCCCTCAAATTGGTGGTCTTTAATTTTTGCCCTTCGCCTAATACCCCAAGGTTCTAGGTTCGAACCCCAGCTCAATAAACAAAAAAAAGAAATTTCGCAAGGCAGAATTTTGCATGCAAAACTCTACCTGCAGGCAGAGTTTTCCATGTAAGGGAGAGTTTTGTAAAACTCTGCCTTAAGGCAGAATTTTGCCTTCAAAATTCTGTCTTGCGAATCCAAACTCTACCTTGCGAATTTTTTTTGACTGAGCGGGAGTTCGAATCCGAAACCAAGAAGTTTTTAGCAAAGGGCAAAAGTTATTGTGCAATATAAATCACGTCCTTAATCGAGAGATTCTTCCCTACACTAATTATTTTCAGGAGAAATAAAGTAAGGGACAAAGTTAGAGGGAATGTTAAGCACCCCATATAATCTTTTAATCATAAGTCAAGTATCTCATATTTCAAGTTCCATATACGTACTTGGGCAACTCTATATATTATTGTTGCTAAGTAAATGCCAATAATATTAATATTTTAATCTTCTCATTAGAGGACATCAAGTACATATAAAAGATTTTTTTCAACCTTTAATAAAACTATAAATAATATACTAATAAAAAGAAGTATTTTCATGTATCTCAGATTATCATAACAACTTTTACAATAGATTTATCCATTCAAGAAAAGTGCTCATATTTATCATTTTAATGATCTCAAGATAATTATCAAGTATTAATGTCAGTATATTTCATGTTCTACAACATTGAAAATAATCGTTCACTTCTTACATGCTTCCAAATTGTATATCAACTAAACATTTTTATTTAGTCAAAAGAATTACAGAAAATATTCAATCTCTCAGATGTACAAACGACTCACTCGAATTTGGAGGCTTACAAAACTGAATAATGCCTTATCCAAATTCTACCTACAAAATAGGTCAAATTAATTTTGCGGAATCCTCACCCGCCAGGATTTAGAGGTGGAACGAATGATTAATAGAGAAGATCAAAAATGAGGAGAAAGTATGAAATTTGATTTTTAAGAAGATGCATATTAAACGGTGGCAACTCTTCGTGGGAGGGAGCAATTGTATGACTTCTCTTCCTAGGCCAGGTCTTTTTTTTTTTTTTTCAAAAAAAAAAAAAAAAAGAAAAAAAAAGGATAGGGTATTTATGTTTTAAAAAGTGATTGTGCAATGTAAATCACGTCCTTAATCGAGAGATTCTCCCCCCAACTAATTATTTTCGAGAGAAATAAAGTAAGGGATAAAGTTAGAGGGAATGTTAAGCACCCCATATAGTCTTTTAACCAGAAGTCAAGTACCTTACATTTTTAAGTATTTCAAGTGTCGTATACGTACGTGAGTACCCCTATATGTTATTGTTACTAAGTAAAATAGTAAATGTCAATAATATTAATATTTTAGTCTCTTATTAGAGGACATCAAGTACATATAAAAGGTCTTTCAACCTTTAATAAAACTCTAAGCAATATACTAATTAAAAAAGTATTTTCATGTACCTCATACTATCTTAACAACTTTTAAAATAGTTTTATCCATTCAAGAAAAGTACTCATATATTTGTTTCATGATCACAAGATAATTATCAAGTGTTAATGTAAGTATATTTCATGTTCTACAACCTTGAAAATAATCATTCACCTCTTATATGCTACCAAATTGTATCAATTAAACATTTTTATTTGGTCAAAATAATTAAAAAAATAAATCTTCAAGCATATGTTACTCCTAATCATGAATGAATATCAAATACGAGATTATAAAATAATAAATATCTGCCGCAATATTTGTAGAATTTTTATTATATAAATAACATAGAGCAGAAAAATTAAAGAATGAGTAGAAAAAATAGAACCTGATTTATTGACACTTTCTCCTTGATATATGAATTTGGTATTGCCTTCGGCTGAACTTATATTAAAGAATGAGTGGAAAAATTAAAGAATGAGTAGAAAAAAGTAAATCATGTACTACTACAAAAAGTCAGAACTTATTCATTTTCTTACAATGTGGTTGAACTTATATTTACTTAACTCATCCTTCATACCAATTATTAGTATAACTGACTGACAAAACGTTTTCCTAAAAGCCAACCACAATCAGTGTATCATTTGCTTTGTCAAGCAAAATACTACTCCATGAAAACATATGTCAATATTTGTGAAAATCAATCTAAACTCTAAATGTCTAAGCGGATGATGACAATAATCATGGAGTGTACTGCTATGCAATTGCTTCTGCTTTATGTTTTTTGAAATTCTAATTTATCTAATTCCTTGAAAACATAGGAAAATTGGTTGACTGCTTAACATAATTATGCAAGAAGCGCCTCATCTTTTCTGACCACAAAAATGATATTTAAAAGAACACGTATAGAATTTTTTGGAAACAAACCTGTACTCAAAATCGTAGAGCGGATGATGACACTGGAAGTGGAGTGTACTGCTTTGAATTTGCTTCTTCTGCGTAGATGTAGTTGCAAAAGTGTAAAACAAATATTCAGAGGAAGAAAATGAGAAGTTCAGTCCTAATAGTTGTAAAAATTCGAAGCGTAGCAAAAGTTCACTATTTATATATATTTGAATCGTAGATGTAGTCGGAAAATAGTAAAACATATATTAAGAGAAAAAAAATTGAAAATCATTTCCTAACAAATGATTTTACTATAACTGTTTTGAAGGAGAGTATGTTTGAACATTTTCTATTACTGGTCGGCAAAGATATATGAATATATCCATGACAACAGGGAAGGAATAAGTGTAAATCCATGAAAAAAAAAAAAGGAGCGACAATGAACGTAGATGTGAACTTGGTAAGTGGTTTTTTTGCTTTGCAAGGGAAAAACTTTAATTAGAAGTCGGCGAAGTATTCTATCAAATAAGATAGTAGATGTAAATCTTTGAAGCGTACCTAAAGTCATAATATACTCTAAAGTCTCGACGTATCACCGCGGAAATGACAAATATGAATACACTCATAGTTTTATGGGCAACAAAAAAAGAAGCTCTTTTCGACCCTCACTCCTAAATGCTCTAAATTCACTACTTTTTAAGAAGTTAAGAATGACGAAATACTGATTGCATGCTCCCTCGCCCCAAAAAAATTGTCCTCTTTTGAAAGCGCAAAGTTTAAGAAATAAAGGAATACTTTTGAAATGTGGTCCAAAACATGCCTTAGATATTTGTGTGGCCGTAAATCATCTCATAAAGTTAAATTATTTCTAAATATAGAAAGGGGACAATCTTTTTGGGACAGACTAAAAAGAATAGGAGGACAATCTTTTTGGGACAGAGGGAGCATTTGATAACACAATTAATTGTCATGTAATATTTGAAGCCAAATTTTTTCAATCAAATCATATGGGAGTCGTAGTGTAAGTTAATGAAAGAAGCGGTAGGATATTGACATGGAAAAGTTTGATGTGTCAGAAGATAAAAATAGTGGTTGAGAATGGATAAACAGCATATGCCCGGCCTGAAGAGACTTTATGCGCTTGAAGAAGACTTCAAAGTGAGGACGGAATTTGAAGGTCGTTGGGGAAAAAGGTTAAGTTTATGTGCGAATTTTGATATAAAAGTGTAATGCTAGATTTCAAAATCGATTACCATGTAAATCCAAAAGGATGCATGCAGAAGTAGGATACAGTGGTTGAGAATGGAGAATAGGGAGTTTGTGTAGCCGTGAAGAAGAATAGGGAGTTTGATGGCGAAATAAGGGAGATCAGGTAAAGGGTTTTATTTTTTGTCAGAGACAGTTTTTGGGGTGCAATGGGGCAAAGCGGTGTTTTAAATTGCGGGGTTTTATTTTTTTAGCGTGGGAAAATTGAATTATTTCTCAAAAAATTGTGGAAAAAGATAAATAGAATCCTTGTATTTTTACACGTCACTTATGTGATGTCCTGCTTTTATATAGATATATAGATTATCTAGAGATTATGCCTTTTAATTTGTTATGAACTATGATTTGCTCATTCAGTATGATTATATAATCATTGGGAAAGTTTTAATAGTTTTCACAACTTGTGAGTTTTTCATGTTTATGAAAAAAAATACAACTTAAGTAGGCGTTTGGCCATGCTATATGAAATCATGATTTCAAAATCTGCGTTTGTTTGTGCAATTTGCACAAAATTTCAACTTCAACTTCATATCATGATTTCAAATCTCAAATTCTCCAAAAAGGTATGATTTGGGATTCCAAATCATGATTTCAAATTTTTTTAAATGTAAAACTTGACCCATAAGTTTATATTTTGTGAAAAAGATTTATAAGTTGGTAGATATATTTTTTAAATGTAAAAAATCGATTCGAAGTAACCATGTTGATTCGTCTTCTCAGTCATCTGATCGGAAATGCATGTTCGACGTGAAGAGATTGTTCGTACCACGTGAGAGGATTATATTAAAGAGTAGTTATACTACAACTCATGTTCAATTTTTTTTATTGAATTAAAATTCGATCAATATATGTATTTTTTAAAAGAGCCTTCTAGTAGCGTATTTACTTTGTTATGAACTTTGTTTTGATAGTTTTGACTTGTGGCATTGTTTCACTTTATGAGAAAAAAATCAACTAAAGAAATCAAATTGCTTTTGTCCAAACAAAAACTTTAACTTCAAATCAGCGATTTGTCAAATCATGTACAAATTACATTCTAAACTCCAAACAAAACTTGGATTTCAAATCACACTGATATTCAAAATCATGTTCAAACGGGCCTTAAATAGTTTCGTTGCTAACTTTTGAATATATGTTTCTTTAATACTGCAATTCTGATCCTTCAAACCATTAATACTCTATCATGCAGAAAATCCTATCATCACTTGAGCTGATCAATCCTTTCATGGTAGAGAATCCAGAAACAAACTATTTTATCGTTAATTAGCATATAGGACTAGAGGAAAAAATTGGCCGTAAGTGTTTCGTTCCATAATTGAATTTCTTCGTATTTTTGCCATATTACAACTTAGAAATCTCGTAGGATAATTTGGGTTCAAAATCAATTGCGAGAATTCTCAAATCGCAGAGGATCAAACGTCAAAATCAACCAAGTATGTTCCCTATTTGGTCTCGTATGAATTTCTCTATTAGTTCGAGTGTAAAATCATTCTATTTGGTCTATTTTCATAGTTTGCATCCTGTCTTTACGTGTTTGTACTTCTCATCTAAGTTGCTCGGACTCGGGGCGTGGGTTTCCGATAATGGTACATATCTGATTGTCGGATTAGGCAAAAATCTAAATTTTAAGATTCGGGGGTGCGTATCCCATATGGGTACGGGTGCAGGGATCCGGTTATGAAAATTCAAAATTATAAAAATAGAGCTATAACATTGGTTTCTCTCGGTTGTACAAAACATGAAGCAACAAATATGAGATAAGAGGACTATAATATTGAAGGTATGTTATTTCCCATTGTCTATATCTGTTTTATCTTTTATTTTGAGAAATCAAAATATAAGTGATTTTGACTAGAAGACTTTAGTCATGTATTATGTCACGACCCAACCCCGTGGGTAGTGACTAGTGCACAATTGGGCACCGAATACAATCACAAATCCGAGTGGCCAACGGATGACTTATACCGATGCAAATATCGAACGTATTTTCAGTATTATATCAAACACATCAGTATATAACGAGCGACAAAGGCGGTGTTTAAAAATTTTTTAGAAAATTTCGGCGAGTTTCCTTTGTTTTTCGGACTATCCAAAATGACCACAGCCCACGGCAAATACCAACTGTAAAGGCCACACACGGTATGAGAACCAACATATATATATATACACGTGCGAGGAAGGCGCGTAACGAATAAATACATGTGCACACATCCGTACGTAAGTAGGCACACACACGCACCCACAAATACGTCTACGTACCTCACGGACCTCAACCGAAATATATGGCGGGACGGGGGGCCCCGCCGTGCCCACCCCGAACAAATGTATACGTACATAGCGAACAAAATATATATACCGAAGTATATGCTCACGAAACGAGAAGAGCACTCCAACGAGCGAGAAGAGGGGATGTCCTAAGCCGGTGGATCACCAAACCGTGCGCTGTACCCGCGGGCATGAAACGCGGCCCCCGAAAAAAAAGGGGGTCGGTCAAATATATCGAGTATGCAAGCGTAATGTCACAGAAGTAAATCCGAGACATAAACGAAATGGAAGTATCAAACATAAGTGCAAATCCAACATATCAAAATTTATTTGCTTCCAAGAATATGCGGGTCATGCATCGGGTACAGAAGAATATGGTCGCCCACCCGTCGATGGCGCCATAAATACGCATAACACCCGTATAGTCTCGAATCTCGTATCCCCGTCACATATCGCATCGCAACATAAAGCCATACGCATAACACCAAATATAGGTGGAACTTGAGCCCTCTTTTGCGGTAGCTCGGTGAACCATAAACACAGCATAACTCCGGAGTATATAAAAATGCGCACGATAACAGAACCGGCCCGGGACTCGGCGAAGGGAGTAACAAAATGCACGAATAGAGTCGTGAGTAATCATATGCATATAATCAATATCATAAATTCATACATAAGCAAAACGATCATATTTGAAAATCGAAATAATAGTCTTAACAAATTCCTTCAAAATCTCCCGAATTTCATAAAGGGAAGGCGCGGGACCCACAGATGGGAACTTACCCAAGTCGGCCCGCTTATGGAAAACATACCAGTTATACGTAATACAAACTTTTATAAAAATATGTTGGAGCAATCAGAGCAACTTATGTGAAAGATATGGCATTCGGATAATTCAAAGTTCCTTAAAGTGAAACCCTTGCGCAAAGTTCGAAAAGCGATTTTTCAAACACATAAAGGTTCATATTTCATCAAATCATACATAAGAGTACCACGAAATATATGCGGATGCGACACGCTCGGATTTCGGATTTGAGAGTTTCCTTAAGGCTCTAATTTAGCCTATAAAAACTAAGACATGCCAAAAAGAAGGGAAGTTGCCTTACATACCTCGAACGCACTTCCAAGCTAGCCAATCTAAAGCTACTCCAAATCTACGCCTCGGAGCTGTCTATAATACGCCAACAAATACCAAACATTAGTTAAGGCACTTAAGCCATTCTTTCCAACTAATCATTAAATTCTCTCCGTAAAATTCGGCGGCACTTCCCCCAGAATAGGACATCCAGAGAGTTTATCTCGCTAAAATCAACAACAACAACCACAATAACCAATCTAGTAACATTGATAACCAATTCGAAAGGCAAAACAACATTAATAACTTTCTTTTACATCTTTCCACAACTTTCCAAATATTCGATTCATTGGCTTACTTTCAAGCCACGATATCGTTCGTACCTTCGATTATCGACGAATCCTTTCCCACCATATTAGAGGACTTCTAAACCATTCACAAATTTTTTTTTCCAACGATCAAGAAATTTTCCCAAGCTGAGCCGAAACCAGCCCCTCAACCGAGCAGCCTCTTTTCATTTTTTTCAAGTTATGTTTTGTCTCAACAATTCACAATAACGGTATGATTTTCATAAAATATACAATTTACGCCAAACGCACAATTAGCCCTCAAAACAGCCCACAAATTCTCAACATCAATCTTAAGTCATTTAAAGCTCATTTCCAAACTAGAAGTCATCACAATAACTATTACGACGCTAAGCGATATAAATTCATTCTTTGCCAACATTTGGGGCTACACACGGCCACATTACGTCCATGTATACATATATTGACGATTTGTATTCTCTTCTCCACTACTGCAATTAACATGCTACAAAGAACCAATTTATCAACTCAATCACGCAACACACACCTACACCCCACTTTGGCCCACATACCAAACACACAACCCCAACATTCCATATTTCATGATTTTATCAATTTTAGCATACTACAATAGGCATAAGACTCACAATACATAAACAAGATAAAATCTTACCTTTTGTTCTTGACTTCATCAATAGCTAGGGTTTGCAAATGGGCACTACTAATGGTTGGATGACCAAATAGCACTTCCACGCTACTTAGGGACTTCAAGATAGTGGGTCTATACCAAAGTATTTTTTAGAAGAGCTAGAAATTGATTTGGTTTTTCTTGTGGTGTGTCATTTAAAAATGGGGGTGAAGGGGAGCTCTCAAAGTCTTGTTTTCTCTAAATGTTAAATGACAAGAAATGACATGGTCATCTTTTTAAGTCCCACAAATATCTCCAGTGTCTTGGCCCACACAATGTGTTGGACCAATTAAAATTGGCCACACAATGTGTGGGACCAATCCCATTTACATGGCCACCATGGCATTTTTGTACAACATTTTCAATTCCAATTTTTTTTTATGAATTGTGGTCCCAAATTTTCCTAAGTGTTCCATGCTATCAATTTCATATATAACTTATGTCTCACAATAAAATCAAATGGTCGAAAGTCCCGACTTCAAATCCCGGAATAATCTTGGCCTTAAATTATCATGGTTAATCCAGGTTGTCCCAATGTATAAAAATACGGGACGTAACATCCCCCCCCCCCTTAAGAACATTCGTCCTCGAATGTTAGATTAATGCTACGGATCTTACTACAAATTCGGGGGAGTTGCCTTTATAGCCATTACATACAAATCATTCATAAACCAACATAGGCAAACAAAGAATTTGGATTACACCGCGAAATCGAAATAGGTGAGGATACTTTTTCTTAAATACACTCATCTCCTAAGTCATTTCTTCGCGGTTATTATTCGCTTTACGAAGACCTTAAAAGTTTACATCCTTATTCCGCGAACCTTCTCCTTTGTGATCCAATATGGCTATAAAATAGCTCTTCATAAGATAGCTCTTAAGGATTTCGCATATCATCGAAGGAAAAATCTGGAAGGGTCGCCAATGCATTTACGAAGCATAGAAACATGGAATACGTGTGCCGCTCCCCTAAATCGGTAGCAAATCAATTCGTAGGCCACCTTGCCTATTTTACGAACAATCGAGATAAATTTGATATATACCGAGAGCGAACTCACTTTCTTTTGAAATCGCATAACACCTTTTTGGTAACTTTCGGGAACACCCCCCGCCATCAAAAATCAACGGGCGCGCTTTTTTCGGATAAAATTTTGCGACCGGGGTAATAA
>NW_026716079.1:0-18255 GCF_029784015.1 Lycium ferocissimum
TTTTTTTTCCCTTTCTTTTTTAAAAAATTCCCAATTTTTTTCTCAGTAAGGCCATTTAAAAAAAAAAATATTTGAGATTTCAAACCTTCAATTCCTCGATAAGGATTGACAAGACAGTTAATGTACTGCATTGTGTAATAATAAAAATCAAAATAATTAGATTAACCCCGTACAAAGTTATCCATTTGATGTTATGGGACTAATGGTACGACTCTTTGTAGAGGTAAGTTATTTGATTATACTAACCTGAAACCTCACTCTCGTATTAAAAAAAAAAAAAAACTTATTAGTGGATAATTTAAATAGTTTGAAGAGTTACATATTTTAAAAAGGGAAAAGGGTGAAAATCTTAACCTACTTTGAGAAAATTTAAAAAATATATTCATTCTAAATTTGGGTAAAAAATACACTCTCATATCATTAAAATTTTCAAATATACCTGTCTTACTTAAATCTCCGTATATGATTTGTTTTTAAACTCGTTTAAACACGTAAATAGAAACTAAATAAAAAATCGTATGGATTACCTGCTCCTGTTCCTAATGGCTCCAGATGTAGTACTTGATAACAAGTTGGTAGCATATGAGTTTTTTATGTAGTTGGATCGATTTAAATAGAGTGAGTTTAAAAATGAAATCGACTTATGTTGGGATTTCCGTTAAGACATGGGTATATTTGAAAATTTTCATGACGGAAGAGATATTTTTTACCCAAATTTATAATGGAGGATATTTTTAGTCTTTTTTTCCAAAGTAGAGTTTCCTATTAAAAAATAAGTGAGGACCACTTGTTTCAATTATAAAGTGAAGCATTTCCTTTTATTGCCGACATATTTCCTTTTTTTTTTTTTTTTAATCTATATTCACCAAGAGACAATTAGGTCCAATCCAAGGGTAAGGCTGGGATTTCAATCATTTCATGCTCTAATCTTCATTTAGATGTACTTGGAATGATGCAAATCATGGTTTAGGAAAAATATTTTCAATGAAGTCATCTTGTTGGCGTTTGATTGTTATAAAATCTTTTCTATCAAAGGAAACTGATTTCTCTCACTTATAGTAGGAAGTCATTTTCCTTGATGACTATGTTTAATTTTAAGTTTTAACTTCATGTTACTTGTTCCAACTAATACTTGCATTATTAATTTTTAGTAGACAAAATTCTTCACAACACTCTCCCATTTGCTATTATTATTATCATTATTATTAATATTATTATTATTATTTTATTAACTTTTAATCATATTTTTCCATAACGTAATTTTTACACATCAAACATCAAAAATAAATTTCATCAAAATTGAATCTCATTATAAAAGAGCACGCTTCATCACACTATACTTTACATTTACTTCTTTTCTGCAATATTAGGTGTGACATTATCTAATACTTGGTCCAAAATATTATTTTAGATAGGCAAAAGTTGTTGCTTCTCTGAATTCTTTTTCTTCAAATTGTAAAGTAACCGGATAAAATCATTAAAACCAATGGCGTAGCTGGTTCCATGACCTGAAAATATCCTACAATTAGTTGCTACGAAACAATTTTTGTAATGATCCCTCTTGGAAGGGTGCAAATAACTACGTATACGGAAAATTACGGCAAATGTGCGGTGGAAATTACCACTACTCCCTCCAGATAAAAAAAAAAAAAGTCCACTTAGCCATTTACACACCCCTTAAAAAAATATTAATTTCTAGACAAAAATAGGTAATTTGACTAAACTACCCCTAATTAAATAGGCATTGGGATTTGATCATACAATACTTAATAGGGGCAAATATGAAAAAGAACAAGATTAATTCTTTCTTGATTTACTAAGTGAACTCTTTTTTTTATCCAAATAAAAAAGCCTAAGTGGACTCTTTTTTTTATCCGGAGGGAGTATTATTTATTGACGTAAAGCTACTCAAATTAATGTGATGTGAGGAAATTGATTGTGACAATTTTTCTAAAAGATTAAAATAGAGTCACTCATTTCTCAGCCCAAATCAACATCAACAATACAATAGGTCCACTTGTAGGAACATCATTAATCCGTTTGAGGATCTTTTGGTGTATTTTATTTTTCAGTGTCCTTTTCACGTATTGCTAACTAGAGATAATAGTCCCACTCAGCCAATCGAAAATGGGGAGTTGGAATAGAAAGTTGTAAGAAAGGGTAAATTTTACGAGCTAATACTCAAAATACTCCTCAACGTTTGATCAAAATCATTCACCTAACCTTTGCGTTATTGTCCTATTACTCCCTGGACAATTTTTTCAGTATTAAAATGCCCCTTTTTTACTGATGTGGCAGTCCAATATGACAACCCCAATTATTAACAGGTGCTTGTCCACCGCTGCGCTCACATCTACATCTTTAATTTCCCCATTTTTTTAATTTCCCCCCTTCATCCATCTACTCTTCTTCTTCAACAAAAAAAAAAAAATCTCTTAATTTTCCATAATCCATTTTCAGTATGAGGATCCAAAAACCCTTACCCAATTCTCCTTCATCTTCATCAACATCATCATCATCATCATCTTCTTCATTAGGAGTTGAAAAAAAAAAAAAAAATCACACCAACTTCCTCAAATTTGATCCAAAAAAACCCAAATGTGAAAGAGCTTCCAACGCCAAGTAGAACAAAGTTCATCCATTAATTTGATCAAGCAATCAAAGAATTTAAAGAAACTCACTTGGTGTTCTTCATAGCTTTCTCAAATTCTAGCAATGGAATTTAATTTTTCTCAAATCAACTCAAAGAATTAGTGCTTAAACAACTCCAACTTAAGCAATAAGTAGCAACTCAAACAAGCAACTTTCAGATTTTCTTTAACAAGATTAGATTTTCAACCTTATTTTTTTTTCTTTTCAGATTTTCATTTTTTTTCCTTCAGATTTTTTTTTTGAATTTGATTTGGGAAAACAGTGATTATAAGAATAATCACTATCCTAGCTCTAAATTTATAATGGGTATTATTTTGACAAAAAAAAATGGAGATAGGTATTAAATAAGGTGAAGAAGAAGATAAAGTAGCCTAAAAATGGAGGAAATTTAAATTTATCTATGTGGCATCTATGTGGCAGTTCAGTTGGCATTTTAAAACACGTCGGATGCTTTTTTTAAAGGTTATAACACTGAGCGGTGTAATTAAATCTTTCTTGTCAACATCAGCAAAAAAAAGAGCATTTTAATACTGAAAAAAATTGACCAGGGGGGGTAATAGGACCAACGCAAAGATTAGGTGTATAGTTGGGATTTTGGTCGAAACGTTGGGGGTATTTTGGTATTAACTCTAAATTTTACTTTATACCTGATTTTTCACCAAATTAAAAAATATAAGACGCGTCTTTCATACATGTAATTATCAATTAACTATGATCGCACGGTATGTATCCTTATTTTAATTTTCAACCACTATATCTAAATTATTTCGTTTGGTGTAAACATTGATGTAGGAAAGTATCTACTGAAATCTAGAAAAAAAAATTAAAAAAATATATATATATATATATATTTTGCCACTCTTGAGTAACTCAAAAGATTGTTTTAATTGTAAAATTTAAAAACACCAATTATGATTGTTTCTACAAGGACCATAGATAAACTAGCTATTTGTATGATCATTTTTCCCATTAGAGCAATAAAAAGTACTCCGTATATGAGCTATCAAATGCTTATGGACATTGGCGGTGCCAAAATTTCCACTAAAATGATTCAAAATATAAAGAAATAATCACACTAAACCAAGGCACTCCAACATCTACTATGTATTATATATATAAAAATAATTTTAACCTTCTTTATAAGGTGTAATTTTTCTAATTTCTGGTACCCTAGCTTCGCCCATGCTTACTGGGGTGACCTAGAGGTCAAAACTGTGGCTGTTGAAATGGAAAATAGCCTGATGGCCACTTCTCTGCAAGTTTTGCCTTCTACACTCTTTAGCAACACTGGACTGGAGAGTAGGAGGACCACACACTAGCACACCAATATCTACATTTCCCCAAATCTTTGCATGTGATGCAAACATCTCTGCAGAAAAAGAAGTTTAAACACACTGTCAAAAAAAAAAAAAAAAAAAAGGGAGAAGTATATAGACCTTGTAAAGTTCAAATATTGCCTCTGAACATACCTTGTAAATCCGGTCTTTGACCATATTGAATATTATTGACAAATCGAGCCTCTCCAAAACTCTTATGTAAAGAGATCTCATCCTTCTGCTGCAGGACGTCAACTTTCTTTGTGGCGTCGTCTGATTCTTCCTTCGATGAGGTTTTCCTGTCCCAAAGATGCCATAAAGCGATAACGAGACCCCCAAATATAAGAACACTCGCAACCATGGATCCAATCAACAAAAGCCCCTTGTACCACCAATAATATACATTGAATGCATTTATGTAGAAAATGTCCACCAATGCTACAGTGATCACCAACCCTATTGTGGATACTATGACATATAATCCTGACCATACAACATTTCCAGTACCAACCAAACTAGACATTCTACATCCCTTGAAGCCAGGGGAGATTGAGGGGTGCATTGCTTTGGGTACTTTACCCTCCTCCTGAGGAAAAAAAGAAGAAGTAAGAATTGAAACATATAAATAGGGTGATGATACATAAATAACATGAAAACAGGAAAAAGCAATTACCAATGTAGGCTGTGATTCTCGAGTCACAAATGTTTGAATCTCGAGATTCAGTTTTTCAGAGAAAAGTGGACAGATTGCCTCCACATCAACTGTCTCAAGAAGTGGAAGCTCATCTGAGTTTTTAATAGCCCATACTATTAGTATATTTCTTGATAGACAAGGCTTGCTATCATTGATACAATGGAGGATATCACTCAGGATAGCTAGGAAGGGGGAAATTCCAATTCCACCTGCTACCAAAATGAGATTTTCATACCTGAGAGGAGAAACATTATCAAGCCAATTAATTAGTTTATGACTTAATAATTGGAAGAAAAAAATTGTAAATTTAATACATATTGCTGTGGATATACATACATTAAGTGGTATGGTGATTCATGGCCATAAGGACCTTCAACAGAAGCTGTTATTTTCCTGTTATGCTGCAAAAGGGGCGCCTTCTCAGATTGTTCTACAGAAAGGTTCAAGATGTTCCCCTTCAATTTTTCAGTCCAATCTCAGAACCCTTTATGAGAATCGCAAGATGATGTTTGCCATCAAGGGGACTAGAGGAGACACTGAAAGGGTGCCACTGCAGCCAGGACAACTCGCGTATTTGTAAGAATATCCAGCCAAGGGCATTGTAATGTAAATCTACATCGCGAGGGAAGAAGTATTAGAATCACTGAAAAATGCAATAGTGAGGAAATTAAACGAGTTAAGTCAAAGATTTATTCTTTACTTGCAGGTTTTGAAATAACGAGTTCAACGGTTCCACAAGGAAAGCATGTGGCTGAAAGTATGTCAACAGTTTTTTGTGACTGGAAGAATCTAAGGAAGCGATCAAGCATAAAGAGGAAGATCCCAGCACCAGCTATCATGAAGATGAAATCACACCGACATGCAAGGCTAGGAACACCACAAACACCACATACAATTGGTGTGTATAGAAGAACAATTCAAAAGTTTTTTTCTCCTTACTCAGGAAGCGAAGTCACCCACATCAGTAAACCAACTGCAAGGCTGATAACTCCTGGAAGATTGGCTACTCATGGTTTTTCCAATCGATTAGCTGCATTAAACATTGGTAAAGTCTAATTTGGAAAAGTCTAATAAAGATGCATTTCATGTAGTGAAGGGCCTTTAGGCATATAGTACTACAAATACTAGTACACAAATAAAAAATGAATCTCTATGGGCCTTTAGACTCACTTCTTCAGAAGTCGCCCCCGCATTGCCCAGCCAATCACAAAGAAGAGACCATGAACAAAGAGCTATAAAGAGTCCCAGCCAAACGTGATATCTAGTGGCATGTTCAAGTGATATCCATAGCTCGAAGAAGAACTGAACCCCGTGCAACAGGCAGAAACAAAAATGCTAAGGAGACTAATCCAATGAATCCAAAAACGAAGGTTACGTTATCTCCAGCAACACAGCACTGAAAAATATTACAACAGCAGATATTAGTGTTGCAAAAAAGCTATAAGAAAAAGAAGATCCTGCTATCAGAGGAGCCTTCAAATCACCTGAATAATGAACTAGTTCTTTTTTTATTTAAATCAGATTAAAATTGGGTTGACAATGAAGAGAGGGAATAATCTTGTCAAAGAAAGTCAATCTATCTTTCTAGATTTAATACCCAGGGGGGACTCAGATAATGTGCAGAAGAACTGAATTTAAGATCCTTTGTTTAGGGTGAAGTTAGTAAAATCAGTTAACGTTAATGTACAGAATAGCCTAGAATTACCTAGTGATGCAGAAGTTAACTGTATTCAACTGATCTAAACCAGTTTTAGAACTGAGACAGGAATAAACATAAAAAAAACTAGGATGTATTTATTATTTCAGTAGGTTTTGATCTAAATTCTGTTTGAAGAATAGAATGAAATCATTAAAACAGGCTCTGAAGTCTGAAGTCATGTTTAGCTCAATCTTCAGTTAATTGGAAACTTCAGTTATTCAAATTATATATCAGTACTTTTCAGAATTCTACTACCCATGCACATTCTCTGGAGAACTAGTGATAAGAAGATTATATAAGAACAACCTTGACAACTGAAAAACCAACATTTGAATTAATTTGAAAGGATAAATTGGACTGAAACATTTCTAAATATTGTGCAATTGAGGGCCCAGATGGATGCAAGATAAGTAATTTTAGAGAAGCATATCAGGTAGTTCTTTTGGAGAATGGATAATGATTTATATAGCCCAGCCATACGTGTATATATAAAAGGATTAAAGCTAACTTAGTTCTCGAAAAATATGATCATTTTGACAAGTCAAAACAACTATGGTTTATCTTCAGACAACAGTAGAAATGAGCAGGTTCCCAAGCTTAAATAGCAGGTAACATGATCATGGTGACAGAATTATATGATTTCTTTTTTTCTTTCATGTCTTGTACGTGAAACAAAGATAAGAGGTCAACATTCTGTATAGTGTACATAATTATAGCCCAGACGATGTACCCTGCGAAGAGCATAATTCCAATCATTTCTGCAGCTGTAACCACACCAAATGGTCCATCCACCAAAACTGGGAATGTCCATAAGCTAAAATTTGGACCTTTTGCATTCTTCTTCCTGCAACTATTAAAAATTCTAGATAAGTTCACAATTATGTACCCTATCTACCTGATCATGAACATCCACTAACTACTAACAGATAGACATACACTTGACGTTCATATTCACCATTGAGAATGAGACGAACAATCGCAAGAAATGCAATCATGAAAATTGGTAAACTGAACATCAAGAATACGCTGCCTGCAGTCCAATTAACAAAAAATGAAATTAGTTACTACTAAGAAATTGGAAACAATGATAAGTACATCACAAAAACAAGAAACTTTCAAGTTGGGAAAAAACCTGTGGAGCCAAAAATAGTTCCCTGGGTGGCTTGAATAAATTTAAATTGCTGTTCGTTGATGAATTTTATAGGCAATATGAAAATAAAAGTTGCCCATGCAATGAAGATCACCCACATTATTACTTTGATTGTTGATGATACCAAAACAGGTATCTTCTTGATATGACCAAATTCATCTTCTTTTTTCAAAAGAAGAGGTACTTGCCCTGAGAGTTCACCCATTTTAGAATCTTGAAATTACTTGACAACAACTTTATTGGCCTAGCTATATCAAACCATCCATAAAGCAGTTACTAATTTATACCAAAAAAGACTTCAGAAGAAACCAAAGACATCAACATTCAATCAGACTATTTACAGGATTTAAGCCAAAATCTTGAAAAAATGGAGCCACAAAAAATTGGACCACTAAAAATTTAGACTCTTTCCCCACTAGGAAATGGATGATGAATACAGTGATATGTCTATCTCATTGTTAATATACTAGGAAAGGTCAGTTCATTAGTCGAGAAGACGCAGAGAAATACGAGGCTCTTCTCAAAATTGAAAATACTGATAAGTTACATGACTTTATTAGTTGGAAGTTCAAGAATCCCATTGGAAATGAGGTGGATCCATGTTCTTAGTTTGGACTATAGAAAATATTAATTATTATAAAAATAGTAATTGAACAAAGTCTCACATTGGTAGATGAGAAGATTGGAAGCCTATGGGAATCTCTTAATAGTGTTTTATGCCTTTTTTAAAAATCATTTATTTTTTCTAACAATATCACAACATATATATATATAGAATTCATGATCAGCTTAATTAAAAACTGATCCCATGTGTTTCTCGTCTATGTTTCATCACGTCACTCTTCCTTTTTTTTTTTTTTTTTTTTGGGTATTACATCAGTAGTACTATAACGTTTATTGATGGACCATAGTCCTCTTTTTTGGGTTATAGGTAAGCCCGTTAACTGGTTTAACCGGAACCGGACCGGTAACCGGTTAGGGAACCGGCCGTTTCCTGTATATAATATGCTTAATGGGTTCACGCTTCTGGTTTGAAACCCAACCGGAACCGGTCCGGTATACCTTTTTTTTTTTTATATATATATATATATATTGTAGTATTTATTAGTATATTGTAGGTATATTTACATATGTTATACAAGTTTATAAGTAAAGTTTAAATATTATATACTAACAATAACACTTAGGTTATATACGTGTATATATATATATTAAGTTATATGCTTAAGTTAACACTATATACTGTATATACCTAAAATATAGTAAGAATATACGTATATATACAACATACATATATATAACCTTATATATATATATATATATATATATGTTTAAGTTATATACTATATATATATAACTTATATATATATATATATATATATATATATATATATATATATATATATATATATATATATATATATATATATATATATACATACTTTAAATATACTATATATATATAACTTATATATTATAACTTATGTTATTTATAGCTTAATTGTTTTCTAAGTTTATAAATTCGTATATACGTATACGTATATATATATATATATATATATATATATATATACCTAAAATATAGTAAGAATATATATATATATATATATATATACACTATATATTATAAGTATATTCTTATATATTTTAGTTATTTTTCAAGTATATAACTTTGTAGTTTTTAATTTAAGTATATTTTTAGTATATTTTAGGTATATTCCTAACTTTATAAAAGTAAAAATATGAACACAAGTAAATAGAAGAAAGCTCAATGAGCCATATATTTTATTCATTCTTGGATAACATTTATTTGCAAGTTGTAATTTTTTTTAACTTGCAAATAATACATGAATATAGAAATAGTAGAATAATAAAATCACCAATTTTGAACCATTTCGTTAATTTCCCCCACATCATATTCGGTAATATGGAAATATCTTCAAAGTCTTCCATTTGGTCCGGTCCACTAGCTATCAAATCTTCAATTTTTTTCCTCTTCGCCTTCCTCCGCTTCTAAGTTTTGGTTGCGTTGCTCCGATCTAATCCAATCGCGAATGCACACTAGTACTTGCAAGCTAAAGCCGGATAATGAATGTCTATGGTCTCCAATTTGCTGTCTTCCTTGGCTAAATGCGCTCTCCGAAACCACGGTTGATACTTGAACCGTAAGGATATCTCGAGCCATTTTTGAGAGTATCGGATAACTTGCCTTGTACTTCTTCCACCATGCTAAGACGTCCAAGTCATCTAGTTCCTTGATATCCA
This sequence comes from Lycium ferocissimum, assembly GCF_029784015.1. Taxonomy (NCBI): domain Eukaryota; kingdom Viridiplantae; phylum Streptophyta; class Magnoliopsida; order Solanales; family Solanaceae; genus Lycium; species Lycium ferocissimum. The sequence continues at coordinate 9,777 of NW_026716079.1, forward strand.
CATTTGGCTGCATCAAATAAAAGTTATATTCATCAAAGTTTGCAGTACAAGAAGAAGTTGGCTGTGAATGTAAAACTTTTAAACCCGACAAGCCCTTTTGCTACTCTGAGAAGTAGTAGGGCATGGAGCAACGGGTGTAGCACGTTCTTCCAAAACTACAATAATGAGTAAAAACTTTTCTAAAACTCATCATCAATAGCGGTTCAGACTAAAGATGGATTGAACTCCCGCTTCAATTTCTAAAAATGAATAAATTTGACCAACCAAATTTTTAGTATAAGACATTTTTAAACAAGGATTTAAAAGAGAACCCAATATAAATAAAGTTAGGATGGAAAAAAAATGCTTCTTAAATTTGATTATCATTTCAAAAATAGCCACTTGATAACCGGGTTTATGTTTATACTCTTGTAAAACTCTAGCTATTTCCGCTAAGTAGGCTAAAATTTCGGTTACCGTGGGATAGAATTGTTCAGAAAAAGCAAGAGTTGCATTATAAAAATTTTCTAAGAGGTCAACACATTCTTTAACATCTTCCCAATGCGAATAATTTAACCAATCATCACTATCAGTATTATATTTGTTGTGAATTTGTTGTATGGGAATCCTATACTCATATGCTTGTTGTAGCATAATGTAAGTGTGAATTCCACCCCTAGTCTCAATTTCTACTTGAATTTTCTTAAGTCTAAGGTTATTTTCCACACAAGCATTCTTAAAATCTCTAATTCTTCCCCTATTAGCATTACAAAAAAAGAAACGCAACCGCATTTCTAACTTTTTGAATAGAATCGTCAAAATAGTCAAGACCATCTTTAACAATTAAATTTAAAATGTGACAACTACATCTCACATGAAAAATATTTTTTAGCAAAGAGAGGTTTAATTCTCTTTTAAAGACCAATCGCCATTGTATTATTAGAAGCATTATCTAAAGCAATACAAAGTGTTTTTCTATAAATGTTAAAAATCTCATAATAGTAGACATTGAATCCGAAGTAAAAAAAATTTTCCATCGTGACGACCTTTTCCTTCATCATATAAAAGTTATAATTCTTTTTTGCATAACCCAATTGTCATCAACCCAATGACATATAATAGCAAAAATCTAATTTGTTAAGACTAAGACCCAAATCAGGTAGTAAGACAAACATTACAATTTAAAGAATTAAATACATGGCGCAAATAAAATCTATATTTTTTAAACAAATCTATAACATCGGCTCTACAAGTACTTCTAGGAATACCCTCAAATAACGGATTATAACAACGTTGAATGTAAGTAACAAACCCCATACCCGATGGAAAGGAAAATGGTAAACAATCATAGCTACCATTTTAGCTATTTCTATACGCTCTTTTTTTGTCATACTTAAAATTTCTACCGGTTCGTGGGTCTATCGTCATTTGAATCCCCCTACATTTGAACCGTTTACCCTCCCCAAACATCCATATGTTTGGTTCTCATATGAGCATTTAGTGTACCCGTTAGGGGTGGGCGTTCGGTTTTTCGGTTCGGTTTTTTCAAAGTTCGGTTTGGTTTTTCGGTTTCGGTTTTTTGAAAGTGGACACCAAACACCGCACCGAATTAGTTCGGTTCGGTTTTTTGAAGTTCGGTTCGGTTCGGTTTCGGTTTTTTAATTCGTTTTTTTTTAGCAATTACACATCTCTCCATTTATTTCCATTTTTTCCTTCTTGATTGCTTCGAGTTACGGAGGTTTACGCTAGACTAAATGTTTGAAGGTTTGATGACTTTAGAATCCAACCATAGTGATCATCCACACATACAAGATAATATCTTCTATATACAAAATATAATGTATTATATAACGTATAATAAAATCATACGAAACGTATATAAATTTTATATAGTGTATAATCAAATTATGTGAGTTATATCTAATTTATTATAATAGGTGAAATAAATTATATGAATATTATTCTATGTATAACATTTTTATTATACTATATATAATAAAAAATCAACACTAAAATTATTAGTATACTTGTATTCAATATCCCGTAAGGTTAAATGAAAACCGAGATTTTATTTTTTATGGAACAATGAAAGAAGTTGAGAATAAGGAGGAAGTAGAAAAGGTAAGAAAAAAAAACGTTGGAAAAAAATCTTGCGTAATAAGGAGGAAGTATGAAATTGTATAAAAGTGTTTATACTATGAACAATAAATAGGTATTGGAGTTATTCACGTCAAGGGTTTCCTTATATATAGCAATTTGATTTACTATAAAACATTTAACTTGTCATGTAATGTTTAATAACATTTAGTTGCTAAGAGTATGTAAATATTATAATATTATCGTACTACTTATGTTTTTTTCCCAAAAAAAAATTGTATTCATGTAGTAAAAAAAAAAAAAAAAAAAATTAAATTCGGTTTAACCGAAAAACCGGTGAACCGGAACCGAACACCGAACCGAACACCGAAATTTTTATTAAAAAAACCGAAAACCGAACCGAAATACCGAAAAACCGAAACCGAAAAACCGAATTAATTCGGTTCGGTCCGGTTTTTCGGTTATCGGTGTTTATGCCCACCCCTAGTACCCGTTCCACCATCCTTACCAGTTCCTTGCTTAAAACTAAATACTTGTCCACATAGGGTACATGTAGCTGATTGGTTTTCCCTATTTTTAGTCATAAATTTCCAAACTTTAGCCGTTGGCTTACGAGTTCTGTGCGGTTTGTCTTGTGTATGTGATTGTGCAGACATGTATCTCTATGGGATTTTCGGGGGTTGTGTTTCATCATCATCATCTAAGTCTTCATTAAAAGTGTCGGTAATGTTGTTGCATTGCCTCGTGACACCTAAAAAGTGAATTATTTCCTCCAACATCAATACCTAAATTAGGTGTTTCTTCCACAAATGTTTCTCATTAAGCCAACCCTAACAATACCACTACTACTACCGGCACCACGTCTTAATCTCTTTGACATTATTAAATAGAATTAATTTAAATCACAATCAAATAAATCACAACAAATTAAATTGGTAGAATTAATTGCGTAAATTAAATTGCGAAAAATAAATTGCTAGAATTAAATTGCGAAAAATAAAGATAGAGTTGGAACGAAGGTACCAAATTGCGGGATTAATTTCCAACAAAGTGAAGGTCAACGCTTAGAATTGCAAATCCACCAAAGTTACTTCGGATTGTTGCAAAATCACCAACTCCGCCAACAATATAATAATTGCAAAATTAATAATTGAAACTATAATAAGACTTTGTAATATTTATTTGAGAGAAATATAAAGTGACTAATTATTGCAAAGTAACTATAATTGAGAGATTGAGATTTGAGAGAGAGAAGAGTGAATTGGTGTGAATTAAAATGAAAATGAAGAAGGGTTTATATAGGGGTGAGGGATGGGATAAAGTGTTAAAAAAAAGTTTGGGGGGTTGGGGGGCCCAAAAATTAAGTAAATGACCGTTTGGCAACGGCCATTTTTGCAAATGGACCGTTGTAGCAGTCCAATTACACCTTGCCTAAACGGCTCTTTAATTTTTTTTTTTTTAATTTAACGGTTTAACGGTTCGTTCAATTTTACGGTTCGTTTTTAAAAAAAATGGGAACCGGTTAGGTAAAAGAATTAACGGTTAACCGGACGATTAGCAGTTAGGTTTTACCGGTCCGGTTCCGGTTTAACGGTTCAACCGAACCGGTTGACGGGCTTAGTTATAGGAATTTCAATGTCCAATTGTTATTGTAGGTGTTGAAAAGAGAAGATACTACATTTATGGGGACGGCGAGCAGTTATACATTCTTCAAAAAGAAAAATGAGTGGAAGCAAATAAATTGATCTCTGCCTTATTCACTCAACAGTGCCGAAATTTCGCTTGCCGGAAAAAAATCAAGAATTTGTAAAGAGAATAATTTGGCTCGACTGATAAGCTGCAAAAAAAAAAAAAAAAAAAAAAAAAACTAAGCAACATCTAGGGATGTAAATGGGGCGGGTTTAGGGGGACTGGGCAGTCAAGCCTTGACCTGTTAAGATTTTGACAAGCCGCCATTTAGCATTTTTCAAAAAATTTGCCGTGCCCCGCCCCGCCCCGTTTGTGTTAACTTTCGTTTCTCCTCTTTATTTTTTACTTTGCAGCATGGTATTTTTTTAAAACTTCATAAGATTTTTAGAATTTGAATGAAGAAATAGTTCCCGAAATGCTTATAGTGCCTTCTTTGTAATCTATTTTACTAGTTTTTTTTTTTGTTTTTTTTTTAAACACAATTTAATAGGAGTAACAATTTCTAGCACTAGAATTCTACTTGAAATTAAGAAGATGCCTTAGCTAACTTCAGCTTCTTGGATTTTGTTATATTCTAATATACAATACGTAAGAGGTTTGTCTAGGCAGGCAATTTTATTATTAAGTCGTCTTTGAAAAAGATATAGTTGACCTAAGGAATATAAAAAGAACAAAAATAGAAGATATAAATAAATTACTCTAATACAAGACAAAGCAGAATGGAAGTATACCAGCACAGCGATTATAAGGGGGAAAAAAAGAAATATTCAGACTTCGTCACGTTTTATTCAAGTAAGTATTTCATTAGCATCGAAAAAGTTAACAAATTGAGTGTACTCTTCCTCAATACTAATGTTGTACTCTAATTTGGCTCTATATCTTACTAGTGTACTTGTCCGCGCTTCGCGCGGTTATAAAAAAAAATAAATACAGTTGAAAACTAATCTTACTAAGTACTTTTATAAAAGGGAACTAATTTTTATTAATCACATATTTCATAAAAGAGAATCCATGAAAAATGTTTTAGGTTAAATATGAAACAACTTATATAAGAAATCAGTATATGTGAACGTGAAAAAGTAAAATATTAAAAGAAGAATTAATGAAAAAGAAAAAGATACTAAAGTTAGTGGAATGGAAACTTGAGATGTGATTGCTTTTTTCTTCTTCCACTGAGGCCCTTTTCTTAATTATATTTTTTGTATGATTTCTCGACAGTTATGTTTTCACAAGATTCACACTTTGTATTTCTCTAAATTAAATAAAAAATAGATTAAAAGAAGGAAATCACATAAAATAAAAATAAATTTAATATACCCTATCTTTTGTGAACAATTTCCTAGTCGTGCATATAAGATGCATACTCTCTAATTTGAGTTGTTTAGTTTTTCACATCAATATTTTTTCCATTCCCGCTTCTTCCTCCTCTTTGCTAACTTCATTACCATTCACTTTCTCGTTTTCTTCTATTCACCAATCTAAAGGATTGTCATATCAAGATCACCAAAAAAATAAAAAAAAATAAAAATTAGGAAACAAAAGACGGTTAGAACAAAATGCATTTAAAAATAAACATAAAAAAAGAACAAAAGAGAGAAACAACTACATGAGAGAGAAATGATAAGAAGGGAAGGAGGTAATTAAAGTTACAAAACATTAAAGCGTATTTTCACATTCCAAATGAATTACTACATTCAATATATATTAAATTTCCAGAAACGGAGTAAGAATAATGGAGCGTAAGAGTAAATAAGAGGATTAAGAATATGTGACTGTTGGACATGTTTGTAAACCTAATAGGAGTGATATTTATATATGATTACACAAAATAATGAACATTAATCATAGGAAATGAAAAGAAAACAAAAAATTAGAGTTATTGAGACAATTATTCTTAAAATTACATAAGTGATAGCGATGCCCTTCTTTTGAGTCTACACGCTTCTGCTTAATATGTATGCTTCTTAATAGGCAAATCCCTCTTTTTGTTCTTCTTTTGCGCACCAATTCAAAGGCTAAGGGACCTTTCCTTTGGTCAATGATGAAGTTGGTTCTGAAGGATCAAATAGGTCATGGCTCGAGGAGCCATTGAAATCAAGATAGCATTTACTACAATTTGCAATATATACGCAACACCACCAATTTAGATAATTTAGGAAAGTGGAAAATAAGTTAAGTAATCACACACACTCAAATTTAAAATGAAAAAAAAAAAAAAAAACTTAAGAAAAAGAAGACAACATTTTGCTATGAAGCCTTGAATCACAATAATAAGACAGTGTTATGCATGACATGCTTTTGCCATGAAAAGGGTTCTCGCCACCACTAACTCTGTTCAAAATATAATTTTAAAATTAGAAATTTAGAAAGAAAAAAAAAGTAATTTTCTGATATAAATTTATGAAAGCCCGATAATATGTTGTACATTACCATAAACTTTATAACGATCACCACAAAGAAATAAAAGTTGTCAACATAAACATAAGAATGAGGATAAATTATACCATAACCCTTAATATAATTCACTTTAGATATATATCTTGCAATTCGTCAATATACGGAACATTTGACCAAAAGTAAATTAAAGAAGGCTAACAAAATATTTAAAACGAAAAAAATTAAATATTTAAAACTAAAGATTTTATAAGAGTAAAAATGCGCAATGAGATATACGTCGAATTATGGGAGGTCAAATACAATGAGTGCTTATATGTGCTATTAGCTATCCGTTCATGACTGCCTGAATATTTTGAGCATAAAGGAGAAAATCTCTTCAAATTGACATCGGAAGGATTGTTGTATAGCATGTCACAAAACTCTCACAATTAAATTTAATATAGTGGAAAGCAAAGACTCTCTACAATTCATATCACGAATGAAATAACAATGCGAATATATATCATAGCAAAGTCATCTGGTCTACTTTCGTATAATATAAAAATTAAATATTAATTGGTAAAGTAAACTAAAAGTAAAGATAAAGAGAGAAAGATTTGTTAATAACTCAATGATATTTACATTATAGCTCAACGATTGTGTGAGAAAAACTTGTGGCCATCTAGTTGAAGACAAATCAAACAATCTATAAACAACTACATAGACTTTACCATACACAATAGAGAGAGAGAGAACAAAAATGTGAAAATTAGACTTTTAGGCATAAGCTTACAACTGCAAAATTGAAATACCATATGACATATGAATGGACAATCTGAGCAGAGCCACCTATATGGAAGGAGATTAAAAACATAAACATTAATGTGTATTAGTTGTTAAGCTTAATTGGAGATTTAATATTTGTTGACCCATGAACGGATGAAATGAGAAAAAACAGCTGAAGATGAAAAAGCGTAACCATAAATATGTATTAATTATTGAATTTAATTGGAGATAAGAATGATTTTTAAAAATAGAATAATTGAGGGAAATAGGAGAAAATGTCAAAAAAAAGAGGACAAAAAAGATAAATAGAAATGGTGATCAAAGAGATGCTACATCACCTTGTCTATGCCTAGCTTTATATTATATATAGATTTTTCTCTTACTTTCTGTTCAGTAATAAAACATTAATGACCTACAATGAAACAAACCTTAGCTCTGTGTTCAAAACAAAATGGGTCAGTCCTATTTTACCCGACCCAAATATAACCCGAGTCCTTGCCTTGTCCTATACTGCTGTTAAAAAATTTGAAAATTAAATTTTTCTTTATGGCTCACGTATATTTATATGTTCCCCTGCCCCGCCTTAGTATGAGGTTGTCCTACCCTGCCTTGACCAAATTGTCATTCCTAGCAATAAGTGCGATGTTGCATTCTTGTTAAAGATTCCTACTCTCACTTCAGAGATTTTTTTATTTTTTTTTTTACCAAAAAAATTACTAAAAGTCTGAAGCTATAACCTTTACACACCAAAAAAAAAAATTGAAAGTCTGAAGTTATAACTTCGGCAATTACCAAAGAATACAATCTAAAGATAAAAGAAACTGTATTATTGGCATGTAGGTAATTACTTCTTTCGCTTCAATTTACGTGATATAGCTTGAATGGTACAAACCTTTAAAAAAGAAAATTGATTTTATGCATATCATAACATTTGTATGATTATTTAACTTTTAATTACTTTTTTATAAAAGTGAAACAAAAAATGTGAAATTCATTATTTCTAAACTTAAAATTTTAATATTCCTTTTAAAACGGATTAAAATCAAAAGTATATCACATCAATCGAAATGGAGAAAGCACTTGTTAATGACTTCCCTTTATCCTTTTTGCTTTCTTGGTGAAATGAGATTCTTCAACAACTAGTCCCTACCAATCCCACAAATGTTAACCCTCACACTTTGTTCTCCCCCAGTTTGCCCTTCTCAAAATAGAAAATTTGCTCATTCGCAGATTTCCGGTAAACAAGTTTAAGCATGGATACATCAGTTCTTCACCGCTTTCTTTTAGTTTTAATTATAATCAAAATTTGAGTCTTTCTTTTTCTCGACTGAAAGGGGCGCCAATTAAAAATAAAATAAAATATATGTGTATGATTTTCGAGAATCAATTTCGACAAAGGGTTTGATAGGGATTAAAAATTTAAAAATAAGGGGAAGAAACTTTTATTTTATCAAATTCCCCCCTTTAGTCCTACTTCATTTCTTTTTTTCACAAAAGCACACATTTTTTAAAAATAAATGGGGCCCCAAAAAGGGAAAAAGGAGATGGTATC